>NC_051309.1:42798859-43099051 GCF_015220235.1 Choloepus didactylus | reverse complement strand
AACTACAAAGCTACGGTAATTAAAACAATGTGGGACTGGCAAAAGGATGGACATACAGACCAATGGAATAGAATTTAGAATCCAGAAATAAAAGTACACATCTATGGCCAGTTGATTTTTGACAAGGGTGGCAATTCCATTCAATGAGGAAATAATAGTCTCTTCAACAAATGGTGCTGGGACAACTGGAAATCCACAAACAAAAGAATGAATGTGGACCCCTATATCTCACCATATACAAAAATTAATTCAAAATAAGTCAAAGATCTAAGTATGAGAGCTCATACTATAAAAGTCTTATAAGAACACATAGGGAAATATCCTCAGGGCCTTGTAGCAAGCAATGAATTTTTAGGTTTTATACCAAAAGCACAAGCAACAAAGGAAAAAATAGATAAAATGTTCATCAAAATTAAAACTTTTGTGCATCAAAGGTTATTATCAAGAAAGTGAAAGAACAACCTACCAAATGGAAGAAAATATTTATAAACCATCTATCTGATAAAGTTTTAATATCTAGAATATATAAGGAACTCCCACAACTCAAAAACAAAAAGACAAACAATCCAATTTAAAATTAGATCAAGGAATTGAATAGACATTTCTCCAAAGAAGATATTCAAACAACCAACTAGTATATGAAAAGATGCTCGATATGATTAGCCACGAAAAAAATGCAAAATCTACAATGAGATACCACTTGACACACCCTAGGATGGCTATTATTTAAACAATTGGAAAAAAAAGTGTTGGTGAGCATGCAGAGAAACAGGAACACTGTTACAATGTTGGTGGGAATGTAAATGGTTCAGACACTGTGGAAAACAGTTTGGCAGTTACTAAGAAAGTTAAAAATAGAATTACCAGTGACTGTATGGTAATTTACCACTTGTGCTGGTTTGAAGCTGTTATGGATCCCAGGAAATGCCATGTTCTTGTAATCCATTTCTGTGGGGGCAGAACTTTTGTGGGTGGCACCTTTTGATTAGATTGCTTCAATTAAGATGTGACCCACCCAATTAAAGGTGGATCTTAATCTTTAGCTGGAATCCTTTATTAGAGGATAAAAGGCAGAAAAACCCAGAGGGAGCCTAGAAAGAGATAAGTCCCAGAGGAGCTAAGAGAAGAGCCACAGAAGAAGCCACTGGAACCAGAGCTGAAGGCAATGAAACCCAGGAGCAAAGGAACAGCGGACCCCAGCCATGTGCCTTCCTATGTAACAGCAGTGTCCCAGATGCAGCAGACTTTCTTTAGAGTCCAGGTATCATCCTGTTGATGCCTTAATTTGGATATTTTCATGGCCTAAGAACTGTAAATAGCAAATTAATAAATCCCCATTGTAAAAGCCAATCCATTTCTGGTATACTGCATTCCGGCAGCTTTAGAAAACTGAAACACCACCTCTAGGTATGTAACTGTGCTGGTTTGGATGTATTATGTCCCCCAAAATGACATGTTCTTTATTGCAATCTTGTAGGGGCAGACATATTAGTGTTGATTAAGCTGGAATCTTTGGATTAGGTTGTTTCCATGGAGATGTGACCCACCTAACTGGTGATAATACCTTTGATTAGATTATTTCCATGAAGGTGTGGCCCTGCCCATTCAGCATGGGTCTTGATTTAATCATCAGAGCCCTGTATTAGAGCTCAGACAGAAGGAGCTCACTGCTGCAGCTAAGACAGACATTTTGGAGACTGCCGTTGAAAGCAGACTTCTGCTGAAGCTTTGGAGATACTAGCCCCGAGTTTGCCCCAAGAAGCTAAGCCTAGAGACATTCTGGAGAATGCCGTTTTGAAATGCAACCTGGGAGCAAGCAGACGCCAGCCACGTGGCTTCCCAGCTAACAGAGGTTTTCCGGACGCCATTGGCCATTCTTCAGTGAATGTACCCTGTTGCTGATGCCTTACTTTGGACATTTTTATGACCTTTGGACTGTAAATTTGTAACCAAATAAATGCCCTTTATAAAAGCCAATCCATTTCTAGCATTTTCCTAATGGCAGCATTAGCAAACTGGAGCAATAACACAAAGAACTGAAAGTAGAGACTCAGAAAGATATTTGTACACCAAAGTTCATTGTGGCATTATTCACAATAGCCAAAAAGTGGAAGCAAACCAAGTTTCCATCAACAAATGAATGGATAAACAAAACATGATATTCCTTTCAATGGAATATTATTCATTGAAATAATTATTATTCATTGAAATAATATATTCAATGGAATATTATTCAGCCATATAAAGAAGTGAAGTGCTGACACATGCTACAACATGGGTAAATCTTGAAGACATCGTGTTGCATGAATTAGGCCATACATAAAAGGACAATTATTGTTTGATTTCTCTTATGTGAAATACTTAGAAAAAGCAAATCCACAGGGACAGAGTGGGGGAGGGGAGATTGGGGAGTTTTTGATAATTGAGTATGAATTTGGTTTGGGATGATGAAAATAGTTTGGAAATAATGGTGAAAGTTACAAGTATTGCAAATGTACTTAATGTCAAAGATTGCCCTCTTAAAATGGTTAAAATGATTTTTATGTTATGCATATTTTATCATAATTTTTAATAATTAATTATTTTAAAATTGGGTCTTTCACAGAACAGCAATGGGCTGGAATTGCATAGTGGCTGTCCCCTTTAGATGAGACCTGTGACCCCATCCAGCCCATTTCACTCATTTACATTATCTGTCAGCATTTTACCTTGCAGCCATAGTGTAATAGAATAACTATTATAAAGGAGTAATAGGGTGTTATGGAGGAATTTTGGAAGGTCATCCAACCCATATTTGGGAGGAGTCAGGAAAGGTTGAGGCCTGAGGGATAAAGGAGAAGGCCAAGCAAAGGGAGGTCTGTGCAAGAGTGAATACCATGTTTAGAAGGGAACTGAATTGCCTCCACAGGTAGGAATGCTGAGGGCCTTCTCTGTGGGTATGGGAAGGCTTTTAGCAGAAAAGGAGATGTAAGGATTTCAGGAGGCAAAGTTTGGAATTATTTAGCAAAGAACCTGACACATAGTAAATGTTAATGTTAGTTGTTATAATTTTAAATATCATCAGGGAAGCTTTTTCTCTAAGAGATTTCATTCCTACTGGAACAAGAAATGGGGGGGATTTGGTATGGTTTGTGGGAAGAACTTCAGCCATACTTAGGAACCCAGGTGTGGGACAAGAAGAGACATGGGGGAATCCAGGACTCAGTCTGTAGCTGAGACTGGAAAGTTCCCCCAACTCTAAATCCTGGCCCTGGAGGCATGCCATAGGGAGGGGGATGAGGCGCTCTGCTGTGTATGTGTGAAGAGCCAAAAGATCTGGTAGCCTGAGGAGACATACTGTTGGGAGTCTGCAACAATAGTGATTTCGACCAACTATAGTGAGGAGCTAAAGAAAGATGTCTCATTTTGCTGCTGACCTTCATCCAAGCAGGGTCATACAGGAAATGTGCAGGGAGGTTGTGGGAGCAGCTATTGAGATTGCAGGAGGGTGGAGGGTGGAGGTTGAGAGTGGCACTCTCCTTGGGCATAGACCTAAACAAACACTAAATGAACACATAGGCCTAGACAAATGATACTGAATTTCCAGTGTCATTCCCCCTGCCCATAGTGGTGATTAGAGAGGTAGCAACAGCAGTGGTAGTAGATCCTCAGCTTCAAGGGAGGACACTTGATGTGTATTAATCAAGGTTCTCTAGAAAAACAGAACAGACAAGGTATCTATCTACCTATCCATCTATCTATACGTAAGTATCAAGAGATATAATATAGGAAGAAATTGGCTCATGTGACTGTGGGGATTGGCAAGCCCAAGTTCCAAATTCCATACAGCAGGCCACAGGTTGGAAACTCCCATGAGGGTGATGGTGAATTCCCCAAGAGAAGATGGCTGGCTGCAGTAGAGATAGAAGTTCTTTCTGACAGTTGAAATCCTCCGTTCCTGCTTTAAGACCTCCAACTAATTGGATGAGGAGACACCTCTCATTGTTGAGGGCAAGCTCCATTGTTGATTGTAGATGTAATCAGCCATAGCTTCAATCAACTGATTGATTTATTTGAAATATATGAAATACCTTCTCATTAAAAATCAAGCCAGTGCCTGCTTGACCAAACAACTGGACACTCTAACCTAGCTAAGTCGACACATGAAATTAACCATCACACATGGTATTATCAGTCTTTAATTTTAGCTGCTCTAGTGTAGTAGTATTTCATCGTGGTTTTAATTTGCTTTTCCCTAATGACTAATGAAGCAAAGCATAATTTCATGTGCTTGTTGGTCATTTTTATAACTTCCTTTTGTGAACTGTCAGTTCAAATCTTGTGCCTATATATATCTATTTTTTTAATTAATAGGCTTTAGTTTTTAACGGAGTATTACATTTATAGACGAATTGAGCACAGAGTACAGAGAGTTCCCATTTATCTCCTCTTTCCTGCTTACAGCTTCCCCTGTTATTAATATCTTGCATTAGTGTAGTACATGTGTTTCAATTGAGGACCTAATATATTTTTCTTGTCTTTTTTTTCCTTAATGAAATTTTATTGAGATATGGTCACACACTATACAAACCATCCAAAGTACACAATCAATGGTTCAGAGTATCACCACATAGTTATGCATACATCACCATGATCAATTTTAGAATATTTTCATCAATCCAGAAAAGAAATAAAAATAAAAAAGAAAACCCAAATTCTCCCATCCCCTTATCCCACCCCACCCCCCATTATTGACCCATAGTATTGGTGTGGTACATTTGTTACTGTTGATGAAAGAACATTAAGATAGATGCTAACTATAGTCCATAGTGTGTAATAGGTACCTTTTTCCCATATACCCCTCTATTATTAACTCCTTGTAATTGTGTCATACATTTGTTCCAGCTCATGAAAGAACATTTTTACATTTGTACAGTTAGTCACAGTCATTATCTACCACAAGATTCACTGTGTTATACAACACTGAGTTAAGTGAAATAAGCCAGACATGAAAGGACAAATATTGTATGACCTCACCAGTATGAAATAATTAGAATAAGCAAACTCAAAGTCAGACTCTAAGCGCGGTTACCAGGGGATGGAGTGGAGGTAGGGAATCTGGTGACATACGTAACTCTAATATTCCCCTTACCCCACATTCACACACAATTCAGTACTGTTAATTATTCTCACAAAAATGTGCTACCGTCACCTCTATCCATTTCCAAACTTTTAAGTTCAACCTAATTAAACAGTCTGCACATATTAAGCAACCACTCCCCATTCTTAAGCTTCATTTTATATCCTGGTAACCTATATTTTATATTTTATGTCTATGAGTTTGCATATTATAATTAGTTCAGATCAGAAAGATCATACAATATTTGTCCTTTTGTGTCTGACCAATTTCACTTAACATAATGTCTTCAAGGTTCATCCATGTTGTAGCATGCTTCAGGATTTCATTCCTTCCTTCTGCTTAATGAACTAATATTGACACACTATTATTAAATGAAGTTTATATTTTACAGTAGGGTTCACTATTTTTGTTGTATCATTCTATGGTTTTTGACAAACACATAGGGCCATGTATCCACCATTACAGTATCATGAAGAACAGTTTCATTGCCCTAAAAATACCCTGTGCTCACCTTTTCATCCCTCCCTTCCTCCTCCCAAAACCTTGGCAACAGCTGATCTTTTCACTGTCTCTATAGCTTTGCCTTTTCCAGAATGTCATAATGTTGGAATCAAATATTATGTAGCCTTTTCAGACTGGCTTCTTTTACCTAGCAATGTGTATTCTATGTATTTTCATGGCTTGATAGCACTTTTTATTGCTGAATCATATTCCATCATCTGGATGTAACATAGTTTGTTTATCTAGTCACCTATTGAAGGACATCTTGGTTCTTTCAAGTTTTGAGCAGTTACAAATAAACCTGCTATAAACATTTGTGTGCAGGTTTTTGTGTGAACATAAGTTTTCAACTCCTGTGGGTAAATACCTAGAAGGACAATTGCTGGATTATATGGTAAGACTATGTTTAGTTTTGTGAGAAACTACCAAACTGGCTTCCAAAGTTGCTGTACCATTTTGTAAATCTACCTGCAATGAATGAGAGTTCCTGATGGTCACATCTTTACTTGCATTTGGTGTTGTCAATTTTTTGGATTTTAGTCATTTTAATATGCAAACAGTGATACATCATTGTTTTAATTTGCAATTCCCTAATGACTTATGATATTCGCCATGTTTCATACACTTATTTGTCATCTGTATATCTTTTTTGGTAAAGTGTCTGTTAAGACCTTTTGTTTATTTTCTTATTGTTGAGTTTTAAAATTCTTTGTTTATTTTGGATACAAGTCCTTAATTAGATATGTGCTTTGCAAAAATTCTCTCCAGTTTATGGCTTGTCTTTTCATTCTCTTAACTATCTTTCACAGAACAGAGTTTTTAATTTTAAAGTCATGCAACTTATCAAGTTATTCTTTCACGATCATGCTTTTGGCGTTGTACCTAAGAGATAATCATCAAACCTAAGGTCACCTGAATATTCTCCTATGTTATCTTCTAGAAGTTTTATAGTTTTTGTTTTACATTTAGGTCTATGATCCATTTTGAGTTAATTTTTGTGAAAAGTGTAATGTTAGTGTCCAGATTAATTTATGTTGATTCTTTTGGTCTCATTTGCCTGTCTTTTTATCATAGTTTTCCTTCTTTTTATTGAGTTGTGAGTTTTTAAAAATATATTCTAGGGAGGTGGGGCAAGATGGTGGTATAAAGAGGTGTGGAATTAAGTTAGTCCCCTGGAGCAACTAATAAATAACCAGGAACAACTAGTAAATAATCTGGAACAACTGCTGGGGGACAACCATGACTGTCCACACATGGTACACCAGCCTGGATTGGATGGAATGGCTGAGATCGCAGCATAAAATCTGTAAGTAAAAACCGTGAAACTGCACCAGGAGCCCCCTCCTCTATGGCAGCCTGAGCTGTAAGACCTCCCTGTAGGAGAAAGCAGCATTCCTGGAGTGAGCGAATATAGCTCAGTCCAGCTACAATGGGGTTTTAATTAACAAATGTGGACTGCTGAATATAAGCTACAGACATAGACAAACCCCTAACAAGCAGCAAAGTACCCTGAGGTCATTCCCAGTGGAGAGGGGGTGGGGCTGATGGAAAAAAAATTTAATTAAAAAAAAGAAGGAAAAATATAGAGGCTTTATTTTTATTCAATTTTATTGCGATATATTCACATACCATACAGTCATCCAAAGTGTACAATCAGTTGCTCACAGGACTATCATATAGTTGTGCAATCATCACCACAATCTATTAGCTGAACATTTTCCTTGTACCAGAAAAAGTAATAATAAAAATAAAAGTAAAAAACAACACCCAAATCATCCCCCCACCCTATTTTTTTTTTTTTTTTTTTTTTTTTTAGTTTTTGTCCCCATTTTTCTACTCATCCATCCATACACTGAATAAAGGGAGTGTGACCCACAAGGCTTTCACAAGCACAGTCACCCCTTGTAAGCTGCATTGCTATACAATCATCTTCAAGAGTCAAGGCTACTGGGCTACATTTTGATAGTGTTCTAGTTTGTTAATGCTGCGGAAGGCAAAACAGCAGAGATAGATTGGCTTTTATAAAAAGGGGGTTTACTTGGCTACACAGTTACAGTCTTAAGGCCATAAAGTGTCCAAGGTAACACATCAGTAATCAGGTACCTTCACTGGAGGGTGGTCAGTGGCGTCCGGAAAACGTCTGTTAGCTGGGAAGGCACGTGGCTGGCGTCTTCTCCAAAGTTCTGGTTTCAAAATGGCTTTCTCCCAGGACGTTCCTCTCTAGCAAGCTTGCTCCTCTTCAAAACATCACTCACAGCTGCACTGAGTTCCTTCTCTTTGAGTCACCTCATTTATATGGCTCCACTGATCAAGTCCCACCCTGAATGGGTGGGGCCATGCCTCCATGGGAATATCTCATCAGAGTCATCACCCACAGCTGGGTGGGGCACATTCCAAGAAAATCTAATCAGCACCAAAATGTCTGCCCCACAAGACTACATCAAAGATAATGGCGTTTGGGGGACACAATACATTCAAACTGGCACAGATAGTTTAAGGTATTTACTTCTAGCTATTCCAATGTATTAAAACCTAAAAAGTGTTATTTATATTGTGCATAAGAATGCCCACCAGAGTAATCTCTCAATTCCATTCGGAATCTCTCAGTCACTGAAACTTTATTTTGTCTCATTTCACATCCCCCTTTTGGTCAAGAAGATGTTCTCAATCCCACGATGTCTGGTCCAGATTCATCCCCAGGAGTCATATCCTGTTTTGCCAGGGAGATTTACACCCCTGGGAGTCAGATCCCACATGGGGGGAGGGCAGTGAGTTCACCTGTCAAGTTGGGTTAGCTAGAGAGAGAGAGGGCCACACCTGAGCAACAAAGAGGCACTCAGGGGGAGTCTCTTAGGCACATTTACAAGCAGGTTTAGTATAGAGGCTTTTAGAGACAAACTTAAAGAGCCAGAAAATGCCTGTACCCAGGGAAAGGGAGCCCAGAAGACCAGGTGCTCTCCCTGACCCATGGGTGAAACTGGGGGGCCATGGACTGGCTCTGAAAAGGAGCTTCATTCCCTTTTTCTCTTTCTCAACCTGAGCAGCTCATTGGAGAAAGCCTTAGCCATTTGCAGTTTGTAGAACGCTGACCCAGACAAGGGTGGAGTTAACAGAGTCAGAGAGACAAAGGAGCTATTCAAATGCAGGAGATAATACATCCCTAGGGGGTATATCTTCCCTAAGAGGAAGGAGGTTGGGCTCAGCTCTTTTGACAGCCTTCCCTTCAGAACTCAGACCCCAGGGCCTGGGGGAGAGGGAACAGTCAAAACAGAAACAACTTAAACTGAGAAGTAAAGGAGCCACACCTCTTTACACCATTGGGAGGTGACAGGCTGACAGATGCCACCTACTGGGCAGGTTAGGAAAAGCACAGCAGCTAGAACCCTCACAGGAAAGTCTGTCAATCTTCTAAGATGCATCCTCAGGGAAACTTGAAACTGAATGTAACCGTATTCTGAGACCTGAACCCATTCTGGTCTGGGAAAATCTGATTAGGGTAACCAAGGACACCACATGCCTAGAAAACAGAAAACTACAAAGTACACAAAGAAAAACAAAGATATGGCCCTGGCAAGGAGACAAACTTACACCTCAATTAAGATACAGTTGAGATATTGTTTGACTTTAATGACACAATCAATTAAAGATTTTCAAAGAAATATGCTAAATCAAACCAAAAACCAAATCAATGAGTTCAGGGAAGATATGGTAAAAGAGATGAAGGACATAAAGAAAACACTGGGCAAACAGAAGGTAGAAATCAAAAGTTTGAAAAAACAACTGGCAGAATTTATGGAAATGAAAGGCACAACATAAGAGATGAAAACACAATGGAGATATACAACAGCATATTTCAAGAGGCAGAAGAATACACTCAGGAACTGGAGAACAAGAAACCTGAAAGCCTGCATACAAAAGAATAGATAAGGAAAAAAATGGAAAAATATGAGCTACATCTCAGGGAATTGAATGACAACATGAAGCCCATTAATGTCATGTCAGGGGTATCCCAGGAGAAGAGAAAGGAAAAGGAACAGAAGCAATAATAGAGGAAATAATCAACAAAAATTCCCATCTTTTATGAAAGACATAAAATTTTATGAAAGACAAAAAAACACACCCCAGACAGAATAGATCTCAATAGGCCTGTGCCAAGACACTTAATAATTAGATTATCAAATGTCAAAGACAAAGAAAGAATCCTGAAAGCAGCAAGAGAAAAGCAATCCATCACATATGTTCTAGTTTGCTAATGCTGCCAGAAAGCAAAACACCAGAGATAGATTGGCTTTTATAAAAGGGGGGTTTATTTGGTTACACAGTTACAGTCTTAAGGCCATAAAGTGTCCAAGGTAACACATCAGCAATTGGGTACCTTCACTAGAGGATGGCCAGTGGTGTCTGGAAAACCTCTGTTAGCTGGGAAGGCACATGGCTGGTTTCTGCTCCAAAGTTCTGGTTTCGAAGTGGCTTTCTCCCAGGATGTTCCTCTCTAGGCTGCAGTTCCTCAAAAATATTACTCTTAGTTGTACTTGGGATATTTGTCCTCTCTCAGCTTCTCCAGAGCAAGAGTCTGCTTTCTCATCTGCAGCTCCTATGCATTCTTCAAAGTGTCCCTCTTGGCTGTAGCTCCTCTTCAAAACATCACTCACAGCTGCACTGAGTTCCCTCTGCCCGTCAGCTCATTTATATGGCTCCACTGATCAAGGCCCACCCAATGGGTGGTCCAACACTCCATGGAAATTGTCCAATTAGAGTCATCACCCACAGTCGGATGGCGCGCATCTCCACAGAAACACTCAAAGAATTACAATCTTATCAACACTGATAACGTCTGCCCACACAAGATTACATCAAAGATAATGGCATTTGGGGGACACAATATATTCAAACTGGCACAACATACAAAGGAAGCTTGATAAGACTATGTGCGGATTTCTCAGTAGAAACCATGGAGGCAAGAAGGAAGCGGTGTAATATATTTAAGATACTGAAAGAGAAAAACTGCCAATGAAGAATCATATATCTGATAAAACTGTCCTTCAAATATGAGGGACAGTTTAAAATATTCTCTGACAAACTGACAATGACAGATTTCGTGAACAAGATACCTGCACTACAGGAAATACTAAATACTACAGACAGATAGGAAAAGACAGGGATGAGAAGTTTGCAACACAATTTTGGGTGATGGTAGCACAAAAATGTAAGTACACTGAACAAAGATGACTATGAGTATGGTTGAAAGAGGCAAGTTAGGAGCATGTGGGACACCAGAAGAAAAGAGGAAAGATAAAGACTGGGACTATATAACTCAGTGAAACCTAGAGTGCTCAACAATTGTGATAAAATGTATAAATATGTTTTTACATGAGGGAGAACAAATGAATGACAACCTTGCAAGGTGTTAAAAATGGGGTGGTATTAGGAAAAAAAAAAACACAATTAATGCAAACTAGAGACTGTAGTTAACAGAAGCATTGTGTTATGCTTCCTTTTACATAACAGAGGCAATATACAAAAGCTAAATGCCTATAAGAGGGGGATATCAGGGAGGGGTATGGAACTTTTCACATTGGTGATGTTGTCTGACTCTTTTATTGTACTTTAGATTAATTTTATCTTTCTTTTTGTTGCTTTTTAGCTGTCATTTTTTTCTTTCTTTTTCTTTTTCTTTTGTCTAACTTCTTTGATTCTTCCTCCTTCTTTGTGGAAGAAATGGAGATGTCCTTATATAGACAGTGGTGATGGTGGTACATGCATAAATACATGATTATACAGGGAACCATTAATTGTTTACTTAGGACAAAATGTATGGTGGGTGAACAAAACCATCTTAAAAAAAACAAAACAAAAAAAAACGGGTTAGAGAAACCTTGAGGGCACTATATTGAATGCAATAAGTCAGATACAAAAGGACAAATATTGTATGGTCTCACTGATACGAATTAATTATAATATGTAAACTCATAGACACAAAGTGTAAGTTACCAGGATATAGAACAAGGCTAAAGAATGGGGAGCAGTTGCTTATTATGAGCAGAATGTTTAACTAGGTTGAACTTAAGTGTTTGGAAATGGACAGGTGTGATGGTAGCATGTTATTGTGAGAATAACTAACAGGGCTGAATGGTGTGTGAATGTGGTAGAAAGGGGAAGCTTAGTGTTACGTATGTCACCAGAAGGAAAGTTGGAAGTTAAAATATTGGAATGTATAAAACAGTGAATCTTGTGGTGAACAATGTCCATGATTAACTGCAGAAATATTAGAAATCTCTTTCATGGACTACAACAAATGTATGACACTATAACTAGAAGTTAATAATAGAGGGGTATATAGGGAAAAATATACCTATTGCAAACTATGTACTACAGTTTGTAGTATTTTAACATTCTTTCATCAACAGTAATAAATGTCCTATTCCAATACTATGAGTCAATAATGGAGGGGGGATGGTTAGGGGTATGGGAGAATCTGAGTTTTCTTTTTTGTCTTTATTTCTTTTCTGGAGTAATGAAAATGTCCTAAACATTGAAAAAAAAAAATTAACTGTGGTGATGGATGCACGGCTGTATGATGGTCCCAGGGGCAATTGATTGTACACTTTAGATCTTTGGATGATTGTATGGAATGTGAACAATCTCAATAAAATTGAATTAACAAATATACGTACATACATTTATATATATATATTTTCTAGATATAAGTTCTTTATCAAATATCTGTGTTGCCAGTATATTCTCTCAGTATATTGCTTGCCTTTCATTTTCTTACTTAACAGTGTCTTTCAAAGAATAAACATTTTTAATTTTGATGAAATTCAATTTAACATTTTCTTTCTTTTTGGGGGTTTTGCTTTTTGTGTTCCATGTAAGAAATCTTTGCCTGGCTATGGTTTTCTTCTTAAAAAAATTTAGTTTAAGTTTATGACCCATTTCAAGTTAACTTATTTTTATAAGGTTTAAGGTAAGGTTGAAGGTTTATCTTTTGCTTATGCACATCCTTTTTTTCCAGCACCATTTGTTGAAGAGACTGAATTACTTTGGCACCTTGACCATATATATTTAGGTTATTCCTGGACTGTATTCTGTTCAGCTGATCTACATGAATATCTGTATGCCAATATCACAACCTCTTGCTTACTGTAGCTTTATACTAAATCTCTAAATCAGATCATGTGAGTCCTCCAACTTCATTCTTCTTTTAAAATATTGTTTTGGCTATTCTAGGTTCTTTGCATTTCCATATAAATTTTAGAAACAGCTTGTCAATTCCTACAAAAAGGCTGATGAGAATTTCTTTGGTATTGTATTGAATCTATAGATCAATTTGGGGAGAATTAACTTCTTAACAATTTGAGTCTTCTTATCCATGAACACAGTGTATCTCTACTTACTTAGATAACCTATAATTCATCTCAGAATGGTTTTGTAGTTTTCAGTTGTACAGGCCTTGGACCCATTTTGGTAAATTTAACCCTAAGTAGGGAAAACAGTGTGTGTGAGGGGGGAAATATGAGAACTCAGTACTTTCTGCATGATTTTTCTAACCTACAACTACTCTAATAAAAAAATTAACCCATGCTTTTTTATTCTATTGTAAATGGTATTTAAAATTTTTAATTTCCAGTTGTTCATTGCTAGTACAACTGACTTTCGTGTATTGATCTTATATTCTGATGGCTTGCTGAAATCACTTATTAGATTGGTACCTCTTTCTTAGGATTTTCTACATAGATCATCATGACCTCCCTTTTTTAAAAAAAATTGAAAACACTCACTGTTTATTAACTGACCATATTATAAAAATAGTCATAGTAGACACCTTAGTTCATTCTTCTAATAAGCCTATTGAACTGGTCTTTCCTGTTGCTAGCATCTCCCCCTTCTACAAAATAAGTGGTCTTTTTCTTCATCTCCCCTCTGGGAGAAGATAATTTGAAGGGCCACAGGCAGCTGTTTCCTTCTTTGAAGCATTTCCCAACAGTATAAAGATGTTGCATATTTACCGAGATCATGCAATCAAAGAGTTATCTGTCAAGGCAATCTGCTTTTTATTGATTTTTCCATAACCACGCTTATAGATCACTTCATTCACTGACTTCAGATCCAGGTACCCCCATGCAATATATGGTTCCACAATTCTCAGCATGTTAATCGAGGCCTTGTTGAGCTTAACAAAGATGCCATTGAAGATTTGACAAAGGCAAAGCAGCTGCAACACTTTTCAAACTTTTGGGATCACACCACTGATACTTCTGATCCTGATGACAAATGCTAATTTGGGTTCCTCAGGTACATAGAAGTTGCCAGCGTTTCTTGTCATTTCTAGCTGTTCTAATCACCATTCTGCACATCTGCCTATATTCCTTGTGATAGTGCTTGGCTTTTTCTTAGATAAGCTTCCTCCTTGCCTTTCAAAGCATCTTTTGGGCAAACTTCTTTCTCAAGCACTTGATCTTCAGTTCAGCAAAATTCCTTCACTTTTTCTTAAGGGTTTCCAGCAGAGCCAGAAACAACATCTTCTCTTCGACACCCTCTATGGTTCCAGCTGGAAAAGAGCCATAACCACTTTTTGTTTATTTGTTTGTTTGTTTGGTTGGTTTTTATTTATTTTTTAGAGCCATTGTAAGTTTACAGAAAAATCATGAAGGAAGTACAGAATTCTCATATACCTTCCCCTCACACACACAATTTTTCCTATTATTAACATTTTGCATTAGGGGACTATTTTTTATTTTAACTTACCAACCGGGGGTTCCCAGACTGATGCTAATATATTGATGGTTTACATTCAAACTCCGTATCTAAGTGAGTTCAGGCCAGTACTAATAAATTAAAACAAAACCTTTTTTCCTACTCTGATCCCAGGCTAATTCAGTTTGCTAAAATACAAATATACCAGAAATGGGTTGGCTTTTACAATCACATTGTAAAAGTTTACAAATCTACAGTTCTAAGGCCATGAAAGTGTCCCAGTTAATTCATCAACAGGATGATACCTTCTCTGAAGAAACACCACTGGTATCTGGGGTTCCTCTGTTAGATAGCAAGGCAATGGTCAGCGTCTGCTAGTCCTTCACTCCCAGATTTTATTGCTTTTAGCTTCTGGTTCCAGTGGCCTCCTCTTTGAGCTCCTATAAGTCCACTCTTGGCATCTCTGGGGCTTTTCTCTCCAAGCTCTCTGGGTGTTTCTCTCTCTGAGCTCTCTGGGCTCCTTCTGTCTTTCATCCTTATAAAGGATTCCAGTAAAGGATTAAGACCCACCTTGAATGGGGTGGATCACATCTCCATTGAAACAACCTAATCAAAAGGTCCCACCAGCAATAGGTCTGCACCCACAGGACTGCATTAAAAGAACATGGCCTTTTCTGGAGTACATAACAGCTTCAAACCAGCACACATGCCAAGACAGACAAGATTTCTTGTAATTTTCTTACGTGAGGAGGCAATTTTTCATAGTCCACCCTGTCACTTAGAGTGTAATCTTTGAAAGTCTAGACTTTATTCCTGCCTCTTAATTCCAGCCCCCCAACTCATGAAAGGTCAAGATCTTGTTAAAACCAAAGCCCTCTGGCTATCAAGACAGGCAGACTCCACCAACCTTGACTCAGGGATGCCTGAGTGAGGGCTCACTCATTTACTGCTCTGGTTGCTAGTTATCCATTGCTACATAACAAACAGCCATATAACTTAGTGGTTTCACATAGCAATGATACAATATTTCTCACAGTTCTCTGGGTTGGCTGGGCAGTTTCTTGGTTGGTTTCTCCTGGCCTCATTGATGAAGCTGCATTCATCTGGAAGATCAGCTGTGCTGAATGGTCCACCTTGTCCTCACTCATATGTCCCATTGTCAGTTCTGGCAGTTGGCTGGTGGACTTCAGTTCTTCCCAATGTGGTTGCTCATCCTCCAGTAGGCTAGACCAACTTGTTTAAATGGCAGTCTCAGGACAGTGTCCAAAAATACACAAGTGGAAAACTGTAAGGTTTCTTACAACGTGGCCTCAGAAGTCATATTATGGCATTTTTGTTGCATTCTATTAGTTAGAAGCACAGCCCAGGTTTAAAGGGTTGGGAATAGACCATCTCTTGGGAGGAATAGTAGCATGGTTGCATTGCAAAGGGGCGTGCATATTGGGATGGATGGAATATGTGACCCTTCATCTACTATACTGACTTTCTTTGTGGCTCAGCTCTGCACTTAAAAGAATGTTTGCTGTAATTTATCCAGCACTTTTCCAGTTATCTAGTTCAGAATATTACCAGAAAAGGAAGTCCTCCTTACTACCTACTGCTCATATGCAAGTATGGTATTTAAAGGTTGAGAAGGAGAGGCTGAAAGGAGAAACCCTGCCAGGAGCACAGAAGGATCCCTTTAAGAGAAATCTGGAGAACAGTTAGAGACGATGTACTTCTAGGGACAGGAAGCACAAGTTAAATGTGTGAAAAGAATGAATTATCTTAGAGGCTGGGACCAGAACAGGGGTTGACTTTGTGCTAAAAGAAAAAAAAGAAAGAAAAAGTATAAAACTAAAGAAGAAGTACAGCAGAAACAAAAAGAAAGTAAAATATGTAAAGGTCTTAGAAATCCTCCCTGGAAAGATAATTCTTCCAAAAAAGATATTTCTCTCTTCTCAAAGGGGAAAATAAATGATTTGTAATACTTTGTTTACATACAAAAATATGAAAAATTCACCTAATACCGATACTCTTAATGCTGACATATTTGTAAAGTAATGTACTTCTATTTAAAGTCACTGATAGAGTGACAAAAATTGGAGTCATCAGGCAGAGATGCATATGGGAGTAGCAGCTGACATTACACAGGAGGCCTCAGCCCAGGAGTTGTACTGCAGGGATTGCTTCTGCTGAATATACCAACACATTGAAAGTAACCCAGGCTGTGACAGTGTGATTGTGAAGACCTTGTGGATCACACCCCCTTTATCTAGTGTATGGATGAGTGGAGGAATGGGGATAAAAACTAAAGGACAAATGGGATGGGATGGGGGGCTGATTTGGGTGTTTTTTTCACTTTTATTTTTTATTCTTGTTCTGGTTCTTTCTGATGTAAGGAAAATGTTCAGAGATAGATTGTGGTGATGAACGCATAACTATGTTATCATACTGTGGACAGTGGATTGTATATCATGGATGATTGTATGGTGTGTGAATGTATTTCAATAAAACTGAATTTAATAAAAAAAAAAAAAAAAAAAAGAAAAGAAAGTAACCCAGGCTGATATGGTAGAGCTAGAGCTGTGGATCATCCCCTTTGGAGAAAGTAGGAAAAAAGACAGGGAATTAGGGTTAAGACCATTGGCAGAGATCCAGAGTCTCTTAGGTAGTTACTGATTCCTAACTGGACTGGAGGGTATACGCAAGCTCATTTCCCCATCTCTGGGCATCAGTGAGGACCCTTTCCTACCTGGGCATCCTCCATGTCAAGTTATGGCTCTTATATTAAGTATTGGTGATCTGGAACTCAGGTCAGGCTGTTGCTGTGTCCATGTTGAATTACCTGACTCTGCTCTTTTTACTGTAGTTGATAGAGCCCAAGTGCCTTCAGAATGTCAACAAAAGGATCAGGTAAGTATTGAACTGTTCTTTAAATTTCTATTAAAATGTTGCACAGCAAAGAACATATTCTTGCTTCTTTCACTGCAGTAAGGTGGGAAAAATAGTGGACTAAAACTCTCTCATCTCTTACAGAAGAATGTTCAGAGCAACTCTATTGACAATAGCCTAATAATGGAAACAACCCAAATGTCCATCAATAGATGAATGGATAAATAAATAAGAGTATCCTTTCAATGGAATAATGCAATGTTTTGCTTTAGTAAAGCTGACAATATACCAGAATGCAATATACCAGAAATGGACTGGTTTTTAACAGTGCAGATTTATTAATTTACAAGCTTACAATTCTAAGGCCATGGAAATGTCCAAATTAAGGTACCAACAGGACAATACTGTCTCTGAAGACAGGCTGCTGGCATCTGGGACACTTCTGTCATGTGGGACGGCACATGGCTGGTGTCTGCTGGTCCTTCTCTCATGGGTTTCATTGCTTTCAGCTTCTGGCTTCAGTGGCTTCCTCTCTCTTTTCTGTGGGTCCTTTCATAGCTTCTCCAAGGCTTTTCTCTAAATGTCTCTCAATTTCATCTCTTAGCTTCTGTGTCTCTTAGGTTCTGTCTTTTATCCTCTTACGAAGGGCTCCAGTAAGATCCACCTTGAATGGGGTGAGTCACATCTCAGTTGAAACTACCTAATCAAAAGTTTCCACCCTCAACAGGTCTGCACCCACAGGAATGGATTAAAAGAACATGGCCTTTTCTGGAGTAAATAACGACTTCAAACTACTACATGCAACAAACAAATACCTAAAACTACATGCAACAGTATGGATGAAATTAAAAAACATTATGCTGAATTAAGCCTTACACAAAAGAGTGTATGTTTTATACTCTAAATTTCACTTTTTAAAATTTAAGTGCAGATATTCTTTTTTTTAAGATTAGTCAAATTATATTTAAATAATTAACTCTGATGTTAATAGAGAGGATTTTCTTTTTTTACAGATTGCTGGGTAAATTAGGAACTTTTTTTTTTAAATACATAAAGAACACTGCTTGATGCCACTTTAAAAGAGATGAAACTTTCGTGGAAATCTTTTGGAGGCTATGCCTGGTCCATGACCCAATGATCCTTTCTTTCCCTGAAAAGTGATATTGGTTTCCCAATTCATTAGCTGTGCCTCACTTAGCAGTATGTTTAGACATGAACCTGCCCACCTGGCTCTGACTGATTAGACAGGGTGTTGGAGAGGCAACCAATAAACAATAAACATAATCCTTAAGTAAATTACTTAGTATGGTAAATGATAAGTGCTATGGAAGAAAGAAGTATAAGATCTGTTGTTCCTGCCATTTGGAATTTTTACTAAGAGATTCTAGTTTAGTCTGGGTTGATTTGTAAGATGAAAGGGTGTAAACTCAGAAGATAAAGGATGGTTTTCTTCTGGATGCCAAGAAAACTGAAAAGCAAAGAAGGGGTTCTCTTCAAAGAGCAAAGAACGAAGCAAGTGTTGCAGAGGAAAGTAAACTGCATTTCTGATAGTTTTTCAATTTTTAGTCCCTTCTTGTGGTCCAGCTATATAATTTTGTTCTTATGTTCTATGAGTCATCTCTGTAATCATTATATTATTTTTTTTCCTTGCTTAAGCTAGCTTGAGTTGGTTTCCTTTGTTCCTTGCAGCAAGAAAGACCTAACAGCAATAATGCAAATACTAAGAATAGTAGTCAACATTTATTAAACACATACCATGTGCCAGGCACTATGCTAAGCACTTTAGGTACATTATCTCATTAAATGTAGATTTTTATCTGTCACAATTCTTTTCTTTTTATAAATTTATTTTCCAATTTTAAACATTTTTCCAAGCCAAATGTTATGTTCATTTCAGAAAGTTTGACAAGTATATGAAAGTATAAATAAAGAGAAAAATATATGACATAATCCCATTGCTGAAAGACAACAATGGTTAACATTTTTTCCTTGCTTACACCTGAGAAAATTCTTCACTGCCTACCACCACCCCAATTCCCTTCTGTCTTCTATCCAGACTTCTGCTTTCCAAATTAGTGTTTGTAAGATAGTACAAACACATGACCATATAGTAATAACATTGTGATTACACAAAAAAACTTCAAATTGCCTGTTGAAGTCAGGGACAATACCTTGTCTAATTCCGCATTCTCAATACTTAGTATAGAAGCTGCCAGATAGTAAGTGTTGAGTGGATGAATGTATCAAAATTCAATTAACAGAGGTTCTTAACCAGTTTTTCTCCATTATATTGAAAAAAAAATTCCCCATACTCATAGAGCTGAAACTGAGTTACATGGAAAATTCCAGCCTCATAGCATATTTGGCTCAATCAATCTCTGATTCTACACCTACAATTTTGCAAGTTTAAAATGGCTTTCAGATTAACAATCCTGAGGCCCTGGGGCATGTTCAAACACCAAAGATTCCCCATTATGTTCACTCTTCTGTGCTGTCTAAAGTCTGAAAAGATAACTGATGTATTCTAGAAATATTTTCAATAGAATGGAAAGAAAAAGAGTTTTCTGGTTAAGCCTCAATTTGTCAAAAAGTTTTATTAACAGGAAGCTTCCCATACTATGAAAATTATGCTAAATCTCAGTTACAATTAGAAGATAAAACAGCTGTTGTTAAATTTCCTGAGACCTAGCGCTTAATTTTCTTTAGAGTCTAAACAGGTCCCTGCACAACTGAACTCTGAAGAGTTTTTTCAAAACAATGTTTCTCTAGGTAACCCACCTTCCAAAAACTATTCAGTTTCTGTAATTACTTGGAAAAATTCAGAAGGCAAAAGTTGTGCAAATTCTTGGCACTTTCCTTGAATAAGTTAGATAGTACAGGCCTCCAGTTCTAAAAGCAGTCACATTTCCAGTTAAAATGGAAATAAGTTCAGGTACTTATTCTTACAATCTGCCACACTTGTTATTAAGACATTTGACTGGTTTTAAGTAAAAGAAAACAAAGCACTTATAAAAATTCCTTAGTTAATAAAATGAATATAAAAGTTACTTGATTATTAAATAAGCTGACAACTTTAGTCCATTTGATTTTATACAACTTCATTTAGTGCTTTATATATTCCCATTTCTATACTGCTTCTCAAATTCCAGCAACTGAACTTTTGCATATCAGCTGACAAATTAATATTTTGAGCCAAAGTTTGGTGGAGCTGTCTGCCTACCAACATTCCCATTTTGGAGTGTCTCCACCTTAACTATTTATTTAAATATTTACTTGCATATTGTTTTTTTGTTTTTTGTTTTTTTTTTCTCTCCAGTATTAACTTTATTACACAATCCTGGCTCAAATGTGTCTTTTACTGTAACTCACTAACAGTCATATAAAGTATTTATGCTTAGCCAAAATCTTTTGACTCTTTGCAAAGTCACCAGTCTTGTGTATCTATGTGGAGATAAACTCTTGAAAAATAATTAGCCTGGGTTCATTCCAGCCACTTTTTTTTTTATGATTTTATTTTTTATTTTTTTATTAAATTCAGTTTTATTGAAACACATTCACACACCATACAATCATCCATGATATACAATCCACTGTCCACAGTATGATAACATAGTTATGCGTTCATCACCACAATCTATCTCTGAACATTTTCCTTACATCAGAAAGAACCAGAACAAGAATAAAAAATAAAAGTGAAAAAAACACCCAAATCATCCCCCCATCCCACCCCATTTGTCCTTTAGTTTTTATCCCCATTCCTCCACTCATCCATACACTAGATAAAGGGGGTGTGATCCACAAGGTCTTCACAATCACACTGTCACCCCCTGTAATCTACATTATTATATGATTGTCTTCAGGAGTCCAGACTGCTGGGTTGGAGTTTGGTAGTTTCAGGTATTTACTTCTAGCTATTCCAATACATTAAAGCCTAAGAGGTGATATATATATAGTGCATAAGAATGTCCACCAGAGTGACCTCTCGACTCCATTTGGAATCTCTCAGCCACTGAAACTATTTCGTCTCATTTTGCATCCCCCTTTTGGTCAAGAAGATACTCTCAGTCCCACGATGCCAGGTCCACATTCATCCTCGGGAGTCATACTCTGCGTTGCCAGGGAGATTTACACCCCTGGGAGTCGGGTCCCACGTAGAGGGGAGGGCAGCGAGTTCACCTGTCGAGATGGCTCAGTTAGAGAGAGAGAGGGCCACATCTGAGCAACAAAGAGGTACTCGGGGGAGACTCTTAGGCACCATTACATACAAGTTTAGACTCTCCTTTGTGGTAATGAACTTCATAAGGGCAAGTCCCATGCTCGAGGACTCAGCACATCAAACCGCCAGTCCCAATGTTTGCGACAACATCAACACCAGTCCAGGTGAGGATGTCCAACACATCCGCACCTTCCCCCAGATTCTCGGGGCTGGGGAGGGGGAGGCTGTAAATATATTTTTTATTATCTGCCCAAATTACTCTAGGATGTGTCACTATTTCACTCCAGCCTATGCTAACCTACCGTATCTCACTTCCTATTCAAAGTTCCATGCAATTGTGGTGTTTGAACAAATCGACTGTAGAGTTGTACCGTTTAGAAAATTTAGATCCAGTACCAAATAGATATCTATTCCCTTGGTCTCATATGAAAGTTGAAGTTTTAAAACACAATCAGTTTCAACCTTTACCCTTTGGCCTGGCTTGCCCTGGTCTTAACCAGACCTGCTTCATTCATATCACTAATTGAAGTCTGGGCTCTTTTTCAGCTTTTTTTTTTTTTTTTTTTTTTTTTTTTTTGACAGTGGCTGTATGCACTAATACTGACATTCATAGCTGCCAAGCTCTAGCTCTGAGTTTCAGGTGTCTCAGAGATATGCATTGTTCCAGAGACCAATCAGGTTATACGCTAGGGGATCAGCATCTCAAAGTTTAGAGACAGGCCTTACAATTCAGGGATAGAGTTAACTGCTGTAAGAGCTTACAATCTAGGGACTATTACAATTATTGTGTCCACGTTAGGCTATGTTCTAAGATTCAATTCTGAGTTTACACATTGTAGTTAGTCCATATCGGTGAGGCATCATCCCTCTCACCATGTTTTCTCCAACACTTTTACTCCTATATATATATTTTCCTACAATTTTATAGAGTTATATTCACATACCATACATTTATCCACAGTGTACAATCAGTTGTTCATGTTATCATCATAAAGTTGTACATTTATCACCACAATCAGCACTTGAACATACTGATTACTACAAGAAAAATTGTTTTTTGTTTTTTTTTTAGCAATAAGAAAAAATGATAAGAAAAATAACATGTCATACAATACAATATACTACTAAGGACAGCAAATAACACCACTACCAAGAATCCCATATTACTCCCCTATATCCCCCTCTCATATACATTTAGCATTGGCATATTGCCTTTGTTACATTTAATGGAGGTATATTACAATGTTACTGTTGACCATAGACTCCAGTTTGCTTTGATTATGTTTTTTCCTGAATACCCTCCCTTTTTCAAATTTCTACATGGTTGACATTCATTTGCTTTCCCACATGCAAAAACATTTTTATATTTGTATATTTAGTAACAGTTATTGGCCACTCCAGTTTTTGCCACGTTATACAGTCCCAGTCTTTATCATCTATCTTCACCTCTGGTGTCATACATTCTCCTATTCCACCTCTTTCAGCTTTACTCACAGACATCTTTGTTCAGTGTACTTACAATACCATGCTACCATCACACAGTATTATGCTATCTATTTCTGGATCTATGCAATCAATCCTAAACATTCTGTAGTCCTTCAGCATCAAATGGCTGATCTCTGCCCTCTTTCTATCTCCTGGTCGCCTGTGTTGTCAGCTTTTAACTCCCAAAGTTTGTTCATTAATGTCTGTTCATATTAGTGAGACCATACAGAATCTGTTCTTTTGTTTCTGGCTAACTTCACTCAACATAATGTCCTCAAGGTTCATCCACATTATTACATGATCCATGTCTTTGTTCTGTCTTACAGCTGCATAATATTCCATCATGTGTATATACCACAGTTTGTTTATCCACTCGTCCTTTGATGGACATTTGGGCTGTTTCCATCTCTTGGCAATTGTGAATAAACTTGCATATTGTTTTTATGAGAGCATATGAAAGTGGAAAAATGAAAGTGCAGAGTCTAGAGTCAGACGTAGGCTCATAAACTTAATACAATTGAGAACAATGTAGAAATCAGGCAAGTAGTTAGTTGGTCACGGTTTTATACATTTTCCACAGGTCTATCTCAAAAGCAAACATTCAGACCAAAAACATGAGAGTAATTACACATTTGTTTCTTGGAGTTTTATAAATGATTTTGCTTTCTTACAGCTACTGCTTATGGCTGGGCTTATGGTTTATGAATCATGGTTAAAATTTCAGGATGTCCAGTTGTTAATTTTGAATCCAACCATGTTTGGTGGTTAAAAATCAGATCTTTAGTCAAATTAGCTCAAGCAAAAGGAGGGTTACTGTAAGGAAACAATTCTTAAGGAATCCAAGGAAAACCGAACAATAAGGACAAAATTTTGGGTAGCAACTCATTTCCTTAGCATACACATACATAAAGAGCTAAAGACTTTTTCAGCATTTATGTAATTTAGCTGAAAGTTCCTCTGTTGTTGAGTCTTTTATTTCACAGTCTCAGCTCAGCTCAGCTCAGCCCAGTTACTGCATTTTGTTGGGTCAGGTATCACGGCACTGCAGGCCCAGTCAGCTGTGGGGATGGGTGGGAAAAGAGAGAGGAATAGAGAGAGAAAAGGAGGGAGAGAGAGAAAAAAAATTATGGCTCAAGTATGAACTACTCTTCTAAAAAAAGGATATGGGAGTGGAGGCAGTGATTATCCTATCATTATTTATTAGATAAATAAGGCCATTCTGCTTTACAGTGGTGATGTAGTTGTCATAATTTTACTTTCTTAATTTTTAAAATGATATAAAATGGGTAGGACACTGACTTCCCAAGCGTCATAATAAAAATATAGCATAGTATGGTTGTTGTAAGTTTAATTATCCTGAAAACTCTTTCCATCCTGTAATAATTTATCGTCCTAACACTAGCAATTTGAGGAAGTGCTGCAAAGAAGCATTTGTACAAAATATAACTCAAAATAATTCCTTGATTTTACTACCACTACTAAATATAAATTATCAAAGGAGCAGAGTTTCTTTGACTTTTTCACTAGTTGGGGATGTGATTTCAAAAGATGTTACAGTATTAGATTTTTTGAATTTTATTTTTTTCTCTTCTGGACCTCAGGTAACTTGAACTGGATTAATCATAATCCTTAGGTCATTATCCATGGATTGCTGTCATTCATTCCTTCCTTCATTCATTCTACAATGAACACATATGAACCCAACACTCAGCCCAAGAATAAAGCTTTACCAAGAATATATTTACCTATGTGTTCCTTCTCTCATCTTGTCTCCCAGTGTTCTGCTTTACCTTGAACTCCAGAGATAACCAATATCCTGAACCTTGCTTTTGAACTATATAAAAAGGGGATCATATTATGCCATAAGCTTCATCCATGTTGCATATACCTGTAGTTTCTTTTATATTTGCAAATATTTAGTTTTAGTTTGCTATTCCTCCGTGTTAAATAATACTTAATTTTGATGAAACAACTTTAAGAAAGGTAATATAACTAATGATGCAGATCAGATTTCACACTTTAAATTGAAGAGAGATGTGCATGGAGACTAAGCTACTAGACAGAATTCAAAGAAAACCTTTAAATTACTACAACAAACAAGCTAATCATTAAAGACTTGGTCATACAGGCCAAAATGATTCAGACTTAATATTTTTTGTCTTTATCAGTCATCAGCGAAATGTGTTAGTTAGGTTCTCCACAGAAACATAAGGATATATATATACATAAGCATACACATATATAGAGAGATAGATGGATCTATCAATCATATATAAGACATGAAAATATTTAAGGAAACACATGTGATTGCATGTTTGGGGGTGGGGTAGAGAGCAAGCCTGAAATCTATAGGGCAGGACAGTAGGTTGGAAACTCAGGTGGAAGTTTTCTTTTTCTTTTCTTTTTTTTCCCCCTTTATTAGAGAAGTTTTGGGTGTACAGAACTACGCATAAAATATAGGATTTCCATATACCACCCCACCAACAACAGCTTCCATTGGTGTGGAACATTTGTTACAATTGATGATAGCACATTGTACTATAAACTAAAGTCCATGGCTTAACTCAGGGTTCACTTTTTGTATAGTGTTGTTCCATGGATTTCAATGCTTCAGTCTTAAGGCAGAATTTCTGCTCCAGGAAACCTGTTTTTGTTCAGAAGGCCTTTCAATTAATTGGATGAGGCCCACTCACATTATGAAGGGTATTTTCCTTTACATTAACTGATTGTTGATGTTAATCACATCTACAAACTATCTTGTAGCAACACCCAGATAATGGTTTAATTAAATAACTGGATTCTATAGCCTATCCAAGTTGACACTTGTCAAACTAATCTTGTTCACTATGGATATATATGCTATTATCTTATGCCTAAACTTATCATCTTAAGTTTTAGCAATTCTAAGCCAAGGGGTCAGTGATACTTGGAAAGACATTAAAATAAATTAAAGCCTTTTTTTTTAAAGTTTCATAGTGATTGCGACATATTGTTAAAATTTCTGTCACCAGAGGCATATGGATGATTCATAGCTGTAATTTGTGAAAATACTCAGGATAGATTTAGTTAGTGTGCTGGTTTGGATGTATTATGTCCCCCCAAAACACCATGTTGTTTGATGCAAACTTGGGGCAGACATATTAGTGTTGATTATGTTGGAACCTATTGATTGTTTCCATGGAGATGTGACTCAATCAGCTGTGGGCAAGACCTTTGATTGGATAATTTCCATGAAGGCATTACCCCACCCATTCAGGGTGGATTTTAATTAAATCACTGGAGCCATATAAAAGAGCTGAGAAACAGAAGGAACTCAGTGCAGCTGTGAGTGACATTTTGGAGAGCAACTGAGAGAGACATTTTAGAGAGGGTCATTGAAAGCAGACTTATGCTAGCTCAGAGTTTGTTCCAGAGAAGCTAAGAGAGAACAAAACACCACAAGAGCATTATGAAGAATGCACAAGAGCTGAGAGAGAAGCTGGAACACAACCCGGGATCAGCAGACACCAGCCACGTGCCTTCCCAGTTAACAGAGGTTTTTCCGGATGCCACCGGCCTTCCTTCGGTGAAGGTATACTTGTGTTGCTGTCCTAATTTGGACATTTTCATGGCCTTCAGACTGTAGCTTTGTAACCAAATAAATCTCCTTTATAAAAGCCAATCCATTTCTGGTATTTTGCATAATGGCAGCATTAGCAAACCAGAACAGTTAGTTACAGTTCAAGTTCAAAAGCAAATAAGTAACTTCAGATAAACAGAATAAACATATTAGTCAAAAATTGCTCTAAACATCTTAGATATTTTTGCATTTTTATCTATCTGGTTATATTTTTACCTTAGCTCACCTTCACTGTAAAGTTTTTAGTTTCCTATCATCCCAATTCAACCTTTTAAACTACCATCCTGCTCAACATTTTCTGTGGCACTCAATATGAACATAGTGTATCTTCTACCCTCATTTTCTACCAATCACCCCTACAAACTCTATAGAATTGTACTGTCCAATATAGTAGCCTCTAGCCCATACGTTGCTGTTCAATAAAAATTCAGTTCTTCTGTCATTCTAGCCACATTTCAAGTGCCAGATAGTCACAGGTGGCTAGTGACTACCGTGTTGGACAATGCAAGTATAGAACATTTCCATTGTTGCAGGAAGTTCTATTGGGCAGCACTGCTCTATTCATGCTTAGCTCATGAATTTCTGTATAGGAAGAATTTAGGGTTTGTAGTATGGCTGAAAAAAGGGGGTTAGGGAATTGTCCTGAAACTCTGCATAGGATGCTACCTTTGTCATCTTTGGACGTAGATTTTATGCTCATGTGTGAGGGAGAGGGGCTGACTGAAATTATGTGGGGCTTACAATGTCACACCTTTGTGCAATGACAGTTGCACAATGTTCTAACGCCTCCAAACTCCTTTCCCCAAAGAGAAATTGCATTTAAAATTCTCTAGGCCCTTTTTTTTTCCACCTTGTGGTTACTTCTACTACTATTACTCTCTTTGAAACAATTCATTACCACAACTCACCCTTCAATGCCTCAAATGCCCCTTTCTTTGTGAAGCTCCATTAGCATCCCTTTTCTAGGCTCCCAGACAACATGGTTTAAACCTCTATTATTGTACATATCACAACCTTACCTTGAATTATGGTTTTCTGGTTTTGTATGTTTCTGGTTCTTCCAATAGATTGTGATCCTGATAAAGGGCAAGGATGGTGTCATTGTTGTTTTTGTTACTCTTCCACCAGTGCCTAGCACAATGCCTTACACTAGCTCTGTTACTATGGAGTTAACTTTTAAATACTTGGATGTCTTAAAGACATCCTGACTCTAAATCAGCTCCAACTCCTCCAACTCAGTTAGTGGCTATGTTATCATTCACGTTATTCAGGCTTAAAACTTTAGAGTCATCCTTAATTTCCTTTTTTTTTTTCATTTTTGATTTCTTGATACATCTTTTCAACTCTCCACCTCCCCCATCACCCTGGTCCTTATTACCATCTCTTCTTGGGATTTTTGCAGTTATTTCATACCTAGTCTATCCTACTTCTACACTTGCATCTGTACCATTATTTTCAATCCAGCAGCTGTAGTGAGTCTTTTATTTTATTTAATCTATGTTTATAAATTTATTCATTAAATTTATTTTATATTATTTATTTATTATATTTCTTTTCTGTAATAATAAAAAAAAACACTTATGCAGAGTTTAATATGTGCCAGGTACTACTCTAGGAACTTTACAAATATACACTTATTTAATCCTCTTAGCAAACCTCTGAGATAGATACTATTGTTATCTGCATCTTACAGATGAGAAAACTGAAGCACAGAAAGGTTAAGGAACTTGTCCAAGGTCACCTAGCTTGAACATGTCATATTATGTTAACTTCTGTGCTTAAAACACTCCAATAGTTCTCCTTCTCAGTCAGGGTACAAACCAAATACCTCTACAAAACCTAAAAGGCTCTACATGAGTTACACTCTTCCACCTTCCCTACTTTATTTTCCTTCATAACAATGTATCTATCTATACATACATAAGTAAACATGTATATTTATCTCCTCAAACAAATAAGCTCCACCAGGGCAGGGAATTTTGCCCACCCCCAATGCTTTTTTCCTCAGTGCCCAAAAAATGCCTTGTATAGTAGGCCTTCTTTAAATATTTGTTGCAAAAAAGAATGCATCTCTTTTCATTTATTGTATGTGGAAATAAATGTTTAAGAAAGGAAATAAAAGTAGGAATCTTAACAAGTATTGTATAAATTCAATTTATTTATATTCACTGTTATCCTCAGGGCTCACTATCTTATGACTGGTTTTTAAAGTTATATAATATTAAAGTAATACACTGTATAAAGTTAACTTTTTTGGGCATATACAAAACTCCCCTTTCGTGACTGGTAAATCACTGAGAGTAAGAATGAAAAAGAAAAGCAGCACTCTTTAGTTATTTAACTAACTAAATAAGGAAATACCAAAAGTGAGAGGTACTCTCAAAAACGAGAGTAGCTTTTGGACGATTTAACAGTTTGGAAAAAAAAACGATCTAAAATGGATTCTGCCTGCTACACTAAATGACCAAGAACAAAGCAAAGACTTCTGGGCCAAGTTCTAACAAACCAGCAACTGTGTTAAATTCCAAGAGGTCTGCTGCCTTGTGTAAAAACCTCAAAAACAATTCGTGAGCGCTGTACCTTTAAAATATTTAAAATCGAGTATAGGATATGGAAAAAATAGACCAATACATAATCATCCAAAATAATTTACATGAACAACCCATTATCATTTAAATCTATGTTAGCCGTCGGTTTCAAGAGTTGAAAGCGATTTCATATTATTGTATTCTTTTTCAACCTTGTCTTCTAAAATTGTGGGTGTCCTCCTGAAGTTCATCTGCTTACATTTACATTAAATTGCTCAAGCACTGCAGCACTGGGTTTTCCTTTAGTTTACTTTTGGATTAAAGTAAAACAACCCTTGGTTTGGTCAAAACGTTTTTTGTTTTTTTTTTTTAATATGAGCTCTTCTAAATACACAAGAACCATCTAGCAATTTTGTCAAAATGCTTTTTCTACTCTCAAAGATTCTGATTCTGTGGGTTTGAGGGTGGAGCTCAGGAATCTAAGATTTCAACCAGCTCTCCAAGTGATTTTGAGGCCAGTGACCCAAACATCGTAAATTGAGAACTACTGGACTCATTGCTACTTTCATATTTAGCAGTTTTCAAAATATCAATTTTAGAAAGCTAAGGGGGTAGGAGTGTCCAACTCAGGTGGCAGTCAGAAGGCACAAAAATGAACAGTCCACGTTGTGCCATGTTGCACAACTTTCCCTCAGTTTTTGCAGCTCTTCTGTCCCTGTGGACGAAATCTGTTCATTTTAACCGAGTGATTAATCGTCTTTCAACGAGTTCGGTCCACGCCCCTCAGGAAGACTCCAGAGTCAGGAACTCATCTTCGCAGCAAAAGGTAACACTCCGTTCGTCCCACGCGCCCCTCTCAGAGCCGCAGGTATAGGGTTCGCTTCCCGCCACCCGGGCTCCTCCTCCCCTTTCCTCCCCGCTGGCCCTCCTGGGTCGGGTCCTCCCGGACGCGCTCTGCGCGGCAGGTCTTGGCGCCAACCGGGTGGCGGCGCTGCTCGCCCCGCGCGCCGCCGCCTCGGGCCCGAGGGAGGCGGAGGCACGGCCGGCAGAGGAAGGGGAGGGAGCGAAGCGCGCGGCTGCTCTCGCGTGCTCTCGCGCCGTTCGCGTGACCGCCCGGTGTGTGCGCGAGGTGCCGGCTCCGGGGTCTCCAGCGGCCGGGCGCGCGCCGCTGCGAGGGGCGTCGGGGTCCGGGTCGGCTGCCCGGGCCAGGCCTAGGTGCCGGCGGGCCGGCCGCGAGGGTCGTAGGCGAACACACGCGCACACGCTCCCGGAGGAGCCTCCTCCGAGGCTGCTCTTCCTCGGCCAGACGGAGAGCGGCAGTATCTCCCCGCCCAGCACACGTTCGCCCCGCGTCTCCCCCCTCAGCGGCTGCTCCTCCTCGGCACCACCAGCCCCAGCGCCGCTCCAGGGCGGGCGGGCGGCGGCGGGACCCGCGGAGCCGCTTTGTGTGCTGCCTGGCGAGGGGCGGCGACGCAACCACCTGACAGAGGCCCGGGCGCTCGATGCACCTTCCGCCTGCATGTGGAGGAGGTAAAGGCGGCGGCAGCTCGGCTCCCGCCCTCGGCGGGTAGAGGGAGGGGACGAGGGAGGAGGGGGCAGCGGGTCCGAGGCCCGCCAGGGCTGCCCGAAGGTGCCGGTAAGGCCTCGGTGGCGCCGGGAGGCGCGGAGTGGCCAGGGCCGAATAGAGCCGCCGGGGACCCACAGCCGAAGTTGAAGGAACAAAATGTGAAGTGCGGAGCCGCGTCAGCCGCTTCCTGGCGTGGGGTTGGGGGTGGCGGGCGGCTGTTTTCCCCTCCCGCGGGGGTGGGAGAACGGGACGGGGAGGGGCGGGAGCGCGGCGGGGAGGACGGCCTGGGGTTCCGAAGCTCGGCCGAGCAAGGGCGTTTTGTTCCCGGAGCCGCCACGGCGTGAGGATCCTTTTGGGTCTCTAGTTTTGCGGCCTAACTGAAGACCTACAGGCCTCGCGGCTCCCTCTCCAGAGGAGAGCGGCCGGACGGCGACTGGGCGCTTTTTTTCTGGCCCCGCGGGGGCCTTGGAGCCCCCGCCAGCCTCCCAAGGCCGCCAAACTTCAGACCTTGGTGCTTGGGGGAGGATTTCATTGTGAAAGGAGGACTGGGAAACTCCTGGCGCTGCCCGGCGCCTCCCGCGGCGGCGGCGGCTGGTGCCGGGAGAGTCCGGTGGGCCGGGAGTTGGCGCGGGTGGGGACGGCTTGGAGCCCGGCCCGGGGAAAGGGCGGGTGGCGGGGCCGCCGCCGGGTCGTCGGCCTCGCGGGAGAAAGAGCCCCTTTTCTGATTTAGAGATTTTTTAAATGAAAAAAGAGGTTACAAAGTCGCCCCTTTCCCGCTGAACTTTTGTTTTCTGACCGATAGAGGCCGGTAGAGGACTGTGAAAGAAAAGTTGTCCCCCAGGATGGACTTCACCGCACAACCCAAGCCTGCCACTGCCCTCTGTGGCGTAGTGAGTGCCGACGGAAAGATCGCCTACCCGCCCGGAGTGAAGGAGATCACCGACAAGATCACCACCGACGAAATGATCAAACGACTGAAGGTAGGTGTCTGGACAGGCTGTTCACACTTAAGACGTAGATCTATGGCGGGAGATGCTTTTCTCCTATGGTATTACTGCACCGGGCCTTTTGAGCCCGGCGCAGTAATACCAAATTTTTTAGATCCTCTATCCTTTTTCCCCTTACCCCCTCTGATAGCTATTGTTCTATGTTGGATGTGTCTTTGAATCAGTTCTGTGGGAATGTAACCATTATAGGAAATTTAAAGGAGAATGATTTTTTAAAATCTGACTCCTTTTCAAGCATAAGAATGCAAGTTTTTTTTTCTTGAAACATTTTATTTAATGGAAAAACTGTTCGTAGTAGCTTGTAACCTTAGTGTTGTAGAGTAGGCAGTAATTTGCCTGGTAAGGGTCCTATTTTCATCCGCTTCTGAGGGGACTGATTTAAGCACAGAGGCATTTTTTAAATGTCCCAATTTTCTAATATCCAGAAACTTAAAAATGTATATAGTGCGACTAAACTTTGATGGAAGGTACTGACTTTTTAAAAATTGAGGCTTGAAGTAAGGTGATATAATTTTGTGTTCAAAGGGGTTTTAAGAGAGCATATTATTGTTTTTTTTATAGGAATCAGCTTATTTAGTTCAAATAATGACAGATCAAGTTTGTAAGTTTCAACTTTATGTTGGTCAGTTTTGCTTTCTGTTCCATGGACATAGATTGTGCCGTCTTGTTAATGGATTGATTTAAAGCACTGGTTCTCAACCAGGGCAACTTTGCCCCTCAGGAAACTTTTGGCAGTGCTGAGGACATTTTGGTAGTCAAAATTAGGCTGGATTGGATTAGGGAAGGACTGGAGGCAGGGAGTCCGGCTAGGAAGCTGCTCACAGTAGCCCAGGTGAAAGATACTGAAATCTTGAAGTAAGGCTATGATAGTGGGAAGAGGGTGAGAGGGAATGAGCCATGAAGTATTTCAAAGTTAAAATCAGTTGGACTTGGTGGAAAGTGAGGGAAGAAACAATGTTGACAATGTTTCTACCTTCAGCAACTTGTTGAAATGTATTTTTAGGGAATGCTCTTTTTGCTCTTAGAGTTCAGCACAGTGCCTAGTCAATGTGCACAATGTTCTAAGTGTTTTAATGAATGTATCAAGTGTTCCTACAGTTTAGTATTTTTAAAATTTTTACTTAGGTTTTTCAATTTGTTGCCTTTTTGGAAGGAATAGGACCCAATTCCTTTCATTAAAATCAGTGTTGATACTAAAGATTATACATGAATTGAGGTGCTTATTTGGTGTTTCTTAGGCTTATATTGAGAGTGAGATACTGAAAAAATTGTGAAATATAAAGTTATTAAGTAAAAATAATTATGGATCTTTAATTTTAATTAAGATTTCAGATTAAGAATATTGAAACCTTGAATTCTAACAGTATATATTGTGGTTGGAAAAATTAAAGAGGGTTATAAGTATTTATAGTACATTTTCCATTTAAAAATAGCTTGACACTCAGAAATATTATTAACTATGAATGACCATATAAGCAGATGTGGAATGCGCGTTGGGTTAGTATATCCATTTGTTAGAGCTCTTTTGGAAATTAAAATTGACATACATGTTAACTAACTTGAATGTTCTCCTGAAATTTTGCTTTTTTTCAGTAATTATTAAGATATTTGTATTCCTCCTGCTTTCCCCTCAGAATCTCTTTTGACCTTGTACTTTCAGGGATCCCTGTTTAAAGTATTTCTGTTTCATTGGAAATGCAGATTTTAACTATTTAAATATATTTTTGGTAAGTCCAAGTATACTAACTTGTAGCTATATTCGTAAAAAAAAGTTACATTTCCAAAACCAACAGTATATATTTGCTGCCAACTTGCTAGATGTGTAAATTTTGTTTTAAATAATGTAAGGAAAAAAATTGTAGGATTTAAAAAAATTTTATTAGCATGACATATATACACCTTAAAATTTCCCCTTTCAACCGTGTTCAAATACATAATTCAGTGGTGTTAATTACATTCACAATGTTGTGCTGCCATTACTACCATCTAGTATCAAACAAACACTTTACCAATTAAGCATTAACTCCCCATTCCCTCCTCCCACCCCAGCCCCTGGTAGCATATATTCTGATTTCTGACTATATTGTTTATTCTGTTTATTTCTTGTCAGTGAGATCATACAATATTTGTCCTTTTGTGTCAGGCGTATTCCATTCAACATGATTTCAAAGTACAACCATGTTGCATGTATCAGAACTTCATTTCGTTTCAGCTGAATAATATTCCACTTTGTGTATATACTGGTAGGAATTTTTTTTTTTAATCTCTTAGTTAGGGAAAAATTATTGAGAAGGAGACTCATGATTTGACCTTAGAACTCTGTTTCATATATTATTATATTTTTTATTGGAAAGTAAAATGGTTATAATGATTTTTTCCTTTTTTAAATCTCTCAACTTTTTTTTTTTTGAATCATCTCAAGCCTCTACAAAAGTTGAAAAATTGGTACTTTTAATATCTATATCCCTTCATTTAGATTCCCCAGTTAACATTTTTCCACCTTTGTTCTTATGTTTCTTTCTACACACACACACACACTCTGTTTTTCCCCTGAACATTTGAAAATTAGTCACATCATGGCATTTCATCTCAGTGCTTTGATATATCTCTTCTTAGAAGAAAGACTGGTGCTTTATTGTAATTATCATTATCACAGTTGAGAAATTTAACACAGATAAAATGATATCTATTTTGCAGTCCATAATAAAATTTCCTAGTTGTTGTAAAAATGACTTTTATAGAGTTTATCAAGTTTTTTTTCCCCCTTCTATCAAAGTTCCATTCAGGGCTCACATGCATTAGTCTGCTTTAATCTAGAATAATCCTGCCTTTTTTGGGTCTTTTATGACATGACATTTTTGCAGAATCCATACCATTTGTCTTACAGGAGTTCCGTAATCTGATTTTGTGTCATTTGCTAATGCTTAGGTTCAGGTTAAACTATTTTAATGAGGGATGGGCAAGTACCTGGGTACTATTGTGTACTTCCCTTTGTATCATATCAGGAGACACATAATGTCATTTTTTCCTATTGGTTATGCCAAGATTGGTCACTTGGTTGAAGTCTGTCAGCTCTCTTTAAAAAGGTCCCTATTTCCCTTTGCAGTGAATGCGTAATGTTAGAGGTGATGGTTTGTGAGAATAACTTGTTTCCCAACAATTTTTTACTTATTTGTTTTAACTTCCATTGATGATTTTTACTTTTGCTTCAATTATACCCCCATAATTTTTTTTAAAGCACTACTAACAGATTCTATTATTATTACTATTACTGTTATTATTCAACACCTTATAATCCATTTCTGTCCTTATTCCTTTTGAGGCTCAAATTGTTCCAAATTGAGCATGCTCTCTCTGGTATCCAACATGTCTGGTAACCTTTTTACATGCTTTTATGCGATTGAGCACTTTGCTGTTTTCTTTTACAACAAAATGTTCACCTTGTGCTTCTCTTGTGCCAGATTTGGATACTATTTTTTCCAAGGAACCCTGTTTCCTTTTTAGTAGAAAGTGATGTTTATAAACCAAGATCTGAGCATTATGTGTTCACATTACTGCTAGGATATAATATCTTCATGCCCTTCCAGTATATAGAGCTAGAAATTTTTTTCTTCTTTAAGTTATGAGTCTATTCTCATCTCACCGATTGAAATCCGGCACCACAGGGTTCTTTCTAAGCTTTAACTTCATGTTTATATCTTCCTTCTTCTACACTGAAAAACCTGGTTTCCCATAACATCAGTAAATTTGTTTGGACAACTCTACAATAAGCACAAAACAACTTCAGAATTAACCATACCAGTACCCTTTACAAGATTTCTTTGCAATTCTTTTTGTCTCATCAAGAGTATAAAAAGTACTGTTTGTTGAATTAGAATTCTTTTTTCCTGGGTGGTGATATTGGCAATTTCATACACAGATAGTCTGTTTCTGTTTTTATTCAATTTTAGGAACTACCGTTTTCATTTTCATTTAATTTTCCATGGTTCAAAAGTCAGAATTATGTTAAAACTTTTATTTCACAGAATTCTCACTTCCATCCTTATCTCTTCCAGTCCTTTTCTACCTACTCACTATAGATAATCCTTTTTATTAGTTTCTGGCTTATCCTTTCTCTGTTTCCTCCTTACTTACCCAAACGATAGAATGCTGTATGTATTCTTCTGCACCTTGCTGTACAGTTTATCTTGGAATTGGTTCACATCTGTTCATGGAGATCTTTTTTCCCTTCTCCTGGTGTTATAGTCTTCCATGTATAGCTTTTATGAATAGAGGTGTATCTTGAGGGTAAATTCCTAGAAGTGAGATTGTTGAGTAAAAGGCAAGTTTATAAGTGGTTTTGTTGGAAATAGTTAAATACCCCACCATGAAATTTGTACCGTTTTGCACTTTCCCCAGCAATGTGCAGGAGTGCCTGTTTCCCAAGCCTTTCAATAATGTATTGGTAAATAATGCCTGCTTTTAAATTAGCAGTCAAATTTGCAAATTTAGGTTTTTAAAAAGTCACTTTATTGCTTCCTGTCAACAAGAGAAGTACTGTGTGAGAGTGATTAAACAAGTGTTGTATTTAGGTTCAGTAGGGTAAGAATTCTGTATTTCCTTTTAAACTCAAGGGAATTGAGTGACGCTTTTTTTAGTTTGAGGAAATAAGGATGGAGTGGACATAGGGATAGAATGTTAATAAGAGAGATCTTGAAATCAAGTCTCATTTAGGTGTTTGTGTTTTTTTTAATATTTTTGTCAGAGAAGTTGTGGGTTTACAAAACAATCATGCTTAAAATACAGGATTCCCATATGCCACCCTACCACCAACATCTTGCATTGGTGTGGAACATTTGTTACATTTGATGACAGCACTTTTTTATTATTATAGTATTTTGGTAACAGTAGTTACCATTGTCACAATTGGTGGAAGATGATTAAAATCATACTATTATCTATTGTCCATAGTTTACGTTAGGTGTATTTTCCCCATATACCACCCTATTGTTGACTTCTTGTGTTAGTATCATACATTTGTTATAATTCACAAGAGAACATTTTTATACTTGTAGTCCTTTGTCTACAATAGGGTTCGCTATGTTGTTTCATCTTTTAAGTTTTATTCTAGTAATATATATATCAGAAAGTTTCCCCCTTTAATCACATTCACCTCTATAGTTCAGTGCTGTTGATTACACTCCCCATAATGTGCTACAGTCACCACCATCCATTTCTGAACATCAACCTAAGTAGAAATTCTGTACAAGGTAAGCATCAACTCCCCATTCTCTAATCCTATGAGTTTGCTTACTCTGATTATTTCATATCAATGAGATCATACAGTATTTTTCCTTTGTGTCTGGCATGTTTCATTCAACGTGATATCTTCAAGGTTCATTAATGATGTTGCATATCAGGCTGAATAACAGTCCGTTATATGTATGTACCACATTTTGTTTATCCATTCATCTGTTGCATTAAAAAGGAATGAAGTTCTGATCCATGCTACAATGTGCTGTTTTGATTATTGTGGCTTTGTAACAAGTTTTAAAATTACGAAGTGGAAATGCTCCAACTCATTCATTTTTTTCAAGATGGCCTTAGCATTTCAGGGCCTCTTACCCTTCCATGTAAATTTGATGATTTTTTTTTTCCATTTCTACAAAGAAGGTTGTTGTAATTTTGATTGGGATTTCATGGAATGTATACATTGCTATAGGTAGTATTGACATCTTAATGATGTTTAGTTTTTTAATCCCTGGACCTGGAATGTCCTTCCATTTATTTTACGTCTTTTATTTAGCAGTGTTTTGTAGTTTTCTGTGTACAAGTCCTTTATATCCTTGGTTAGATTTATTCCTAGGTATTTGATTATTTTAGTTGCTATTTGGAATGGAATTTTTTTCTTGATTTCTTCTACTGATCATTGCTTGTGTATAGAAACACTGCTGATTTTTGCATGTTGATCTTGTACCCCACTACTTTGCTGAATTCATTTATTAGCTCTAAGAGAGCTTTATTGTGGATTTTTTCAGGATTTTCTCTATATAACATCATATCTGCAAATGTGGAAAGTTTTGCTTTCCAACTTGGATTCCTTTTATTTCTTTTTTCTTACTGTAGCAAGAACTTCCAGTACAATGTTGAATAACAGTGGTGACAGTGGACATCCTTGTCTTGTTCCTGATATTAGAGTCACCATTAAGTAAGATGTTCGCTGTTGGTTTTTCATATATGCCCTTTATCATGTTGAGCGAGTTTCCTTGTATTCCTACTGTTCTAAGTGATTTTGTCATAAAAGGGTGCTAGATTTTGTGAAATACCTTTCCTGCATGAATTGAGATAATCATTTGGTTTTCTCCCTTCATTCTGTTAATGTGGTGAATTTCGTTAATTGATTTCCTTATGTTGAACCAACCTGGAATACCAGGGATAAATCCTACTTGATCATGGTGTATAATTCTTTTTAATATGCTGTTGGATTCAGTTTGCTAGTCTTTTGTTGAGGATTTTTGCATCTATATCCATAAGTGTTATTGGCCTGTAGTTTTCTTTTTCTGTAACACCTTTATCTGGCTTTGGTATGATGATGATGTTGGCCTTGTAGACTGAATTAGGGAGTGTTCCTACCTCTTCAGTTTTGGAGAAGAATTTGAGAAAAATTGGAGTTAACTTTGTTTGGAACGTTTGGTTGAATTTCCCTTTGAAGCCATCTGGTCCTAGGCTTTTCTTTTTTGGGATGCGTTTGATTACTGATTCAGTCTGTTTACTAGTAATTGGTTTCTTGAGATCTTCTGTTTCTTCTTGTGTCAATGTAGATAGTTTGTGTGTTTCTAAAAATTTGTCCAGTTCATCTAGGTTGTCTAATTTATTCTTGTGCAGTTCATAGTATCTTCTTATAGCCCTTTTTATTTCAGTGGGGTTGGTGGTAATGTCCTCCTTTTCATTTCTGGTTTTCGTTATTTGTATCCTCTCACTTTTTTTCTTTGTCAGTTTAGTTAAAGGTTTGTCAATTTTATTGATCCTTTCAAAGAACCAACTTTTGGATTTGCTGATTCTCTGTATTGTTTTCTTGTTCTCCAATTTATCTCTGCTCTAATCTTTGTTATTTCCTTCCTTTTGCTGGCTTTGGGTTTAGTTTGCTGTTGTTTTTCTAATTCTTCCAGTTTTGAGGTTAGGTCTCTGATGTGAAGTCTTTCTTCTGTTTTAAAGTAGGCATTTAGAGCTATAAAATTCCCTCTCAGTACTGCCTTTGCTGCATTTAATAAATGTATATATGTTGTGTTTTCATTTTCATTCGCCTCAAGATATTTCCTAATTTCTTTTGTGATTTCCTCTTTAACTCAATGGTTGTGTAACAGTATGCCTAATTTTCACATATTTGTGAATTTCCTATCTCTTCCTCTGTTATTGATTTCTAGCTTCATTCTGTTGTGGTTGGAGAGTATACATTTCATGTTTTCAGTATTTTTTAATTTATTGAGACTGTTTTGTGACCCAACATGTGTTCTGTCCTGGAGAATGATCCACACTTGAGAAGGATTTGTATTGTGTGTGTGTGTGTGTGTGTGTGTGTGTGTGTGTGTATTTTGGTTGGTTGGTTGGTTTTTTTTGGGGGGTGGTGGTGAAGCATTCTACGTATCTGTTAGGTCACTCAAGTCTTGTGCTTCCTCATTCATCTTCTGACTAATTGTATTCATTATTGAGAGTGTTGTATTAAAGCCCCCTACTATTAATGTAGAACCATCAGTTTCTCCCTTCAGATCTCTATTTGCTTCATATATTTTGGGGCTCTGCTGTTAGGTGCATATTTATTTATGATTCTTACATCTTCCTATTGAATCGTCCCCTTTATCAGAATATAATGATCATCTTTGTCCCTCATAACTGTTTTTGATTTAAAGTCTATTTTTTCCAGTGCTTGCATAGCCAGGCCAACTCTTTTGGTGATTGCTTGCATGGTATATATTTTTTCCATCTTTCACCCTCAATCTATTTGAATCTTTGAATTTAAAGTGAGTTTCTTTCAGATAGTATATAGTTGGGTTGTACTGTTTATCCTTTCTGCCTAACTCTGCCTTTTGACTGGAGAGTTTAATCCATTTACATTTAAAGTCATTACTGATAATACAAGGCTTCCTTCTGCCATTAATTTTTATGCATTTGCATTTTAGTACCTGTAGGAAGCAAGAAGTGGAGTTACATACTGTTCGGGTTTGCTAATGCTGCCATTTTGCAAAACACCAGAAATGGATTGGCTTTTATAAAGGGGGTTTATTTGCTTACAAAGTTACAGTTGTAAGGCCATAAAGTGTGCAAAGTAAGGCATCAACGTGAAGGGTGGCCATTGGTGTCCAGAAAACCTCTGTTAGCTCGGAAGACACATGGCTGGCGTCCACTTGCTCCCAGTTTGCATTTCAAAGTGGCATTCTCCAAAATGTTGCTCTTGGGGTGTTTTGTCATCTCTTAGCTGCAGCTCCTCTTCAAAATATCACGCTCAGTTGCTCTCCAAAATGTCACTCACAACTGCACTGAGTTTCTTCTGTTTGTCAGCTCATTTGTATGGTTCCAGTGATTTAATTCAGGCCCACCGTGAATGGGTAGGGTAACATCTCATTGGAAATTATCCAAAGTCATCACCCACAGTTAGGTGGGTCATATCTCCATGGAAACATCCAATCAAAAGGTCACACCCTAATCAAAAAGATTAACCAATCTGCCCCCACAAGATTGCATCAAAGATAATGGCATTTTGGGACCATAATACATCCAAACCAGCACACATACCAAACAACATACTATAATAATACTGCCATTTATAATTACCCAGATGGTGGTTACCTTTCCTGCTGGTGTTTATTTCATTATTTCTTTATGCTTAAACCATTAAAGCATTGCATGTAGGGCAGGTCTGTGGTGATGAATGCCTTCAGCTTTTGTTTATCTGAGAATGTCTTAATACTGCCCTCATTTTTGAAAGCAAGTCTTGCCTCATATAAAATTTTAGGCTGGCAGTTTTCTTTCAGTACTCTATTTCAGCTCACTGCCTTCTTGCCTCCATGGTTTATGATGAGAAATTGGCACTCAATCTATTGGGACTCCTTTGTACGTAACACATTGCTTTTCTCTTCAGCTTTTCAGAACTCTCTCCTTGTCTGCATGATCAACATGTGATGGAGTGTACTTCTCTTCATGTTTATCCTGTTTGGTATTGTCTGGGCTTCTTGGATTGTGCATATTCATGTCTTTTCCTATGTTTGGGAAGTTCTCTGTCATTATTTCTTTGAATGTTCCTTCTGCCCTTTTCTCTTTCTTCTTCTGGGACTCCCATAATGTGTATATGTGGTGCACTTGGTGCGTCCCAGGGGTGTCTTAGGCTGTTTTTGCTTAAAATTTTTTTTTTCTTTGTGTTCCTCAGCCTGATTCATTTGAAGTGTCTTGTCTTCAAGATCACTGATTCTTTCTTCTGCCAGCTCCAATCTGCTCTTGAAACCCTCCTGGGCATTTTTCATTTCAGTTATTGTGGTCTTCAATTCCAGTTGTTTTGTTTGGTTCTTTTTTAAAATTTTTATCTCTTTACTAAGACTCTCATATTGCTCATTCATTGTTTTCCTGATATCCTTAGTTCTTTCTCTGTATTTTCCTTCTTCTTCTTGAGCATTTTAAAGACAATTTTTTTAAAGACTTTGTCTTCTTCATTGGTGATTTCTGTATTTTTATTCTCTTCCTTTGGATGGGCCATAATTTCCTTGTTCTTTGTCTTGTACTCTTTTGTTGTTCATTGTACATTTTAATATCTTAAAGTGTTAACTCTGGGGTTTCTTCCCTGAGATGTCTGTTTCTTGATTTTGTAACCAGCTAGTAATAAGGCAGAGATTTTCTTGAGGTTCTGGGCTTTTGTCAGGAAGTTCTGCCCATGGTGAATGCAGTGTGCAGGGTTTTCCCTGTCTTTTTGGGCCTGTGTTTTGTCCTGGGCTTTTGCTTGTTAGTTGTTTTGGAGTTCTCCAGTTTACAGAAGTTTGGTTGTCCCGTCTGTTTTCCAGGAGAGAGATCTTCCTTTCCTGGGTGTTAGAAGCTGGCAAGCCTTTGCCCTACAATGCCTGCCTCTGTAATTTCTTACAATCCTTTTGTTGTCACCAGCTGCTTTTGGGTGGAGGGTAAATTCTGGAAGGAGGGCATACCAGGAGGGAGTTTCACAAGTTAGTCCTTCCCAGCCAAAACAGGGCCAAGGACCCACAAAGGGGGCGCAGATCATCCCGAAGTACCCTGGAGAGGGGTCAGGAAGTACAGCAGAATCTTTTCTGATGGCTCCCCAAAGCTGAGCTTTCCTGGCCTGCCCAGCAAATGCAGTCCTTTAGCTAACTGTGCCCTGCATCCCTGAGGAAGTGGAGTGTCTTTATATCTCCAGTGCCACTGCTCCTGTGTGGGGCAGGTTGAAACAATGGCTGCTTCTGCCTTTGTCCAGGCTGGTTGAAATAATGACTGCCCTCAAAGCCAGGCTAATCAAAAGCCATGATCAGTGATTGGCCATGCACACCCCTTGTCTTGGGGAAGAGGATTTTTATCTTTGAGGTAGCCAGGGGCTGGGATGCAGGGCTGTCTGCCACAAGAATAGGTGTGGGGTGCTGGTAGCCACCACTGAGCCAGCAGTTTACTGTTCTTTACCATAATGTTCTTTTCTTCTTTCCTGGATGTGGTGCACTATTCTGGCTTCCAGATTTCCAAAATAGTTGTTTCAGAGAGCTCCTGCCTGTTTAATAGTTGTTTTTATGCAAGGACTGAGTCCTGGAGCACCGTACTCTGCTGTTTTTCCACAGTTCCTCTCCCTCCCCCCTTTTCAGCATTTCTTTGAGTGAGGGTTTCCCAAAGCAATTTCACTTAGTTTCCATTTACCTGAAAATACCTATTTCACCTTCATTCTTGAAAGATGTTCTTTTTGGATGTAAAATTCTGTTTCATTGCTTCAAGGATGTCATTCCACTGTCTTCTGTCCTCCATTGTTTCTGATGAGAAGTCATTGGTAATAAGTATTTTTATTCCCCTGTATGTAATGTGCCGTTTCAGCCCTTCTGGCTGCTTTTAAGATTTTTCTTTTTCTTTGATTTTCAGCATTTCACTTATGTTGTCCCTAGATGTGATTTTTTTTTTTTTTCCTCTGTATTTGTCCTGCTTTGGATTCACTGAACTTCTTGTATCTGAAATTTCTTTCTTTCTTAAAATTGGGGAAAATTTTGGCCATTATATCTTCAGGTACTTTTTTCTGCCCCGTTCTCTTCTCTTTTGGGGTTCCAGTTACACATATGCTAAGTTTTTTTATATTGTTCCTCCGATCACTAGGGCTCTGTTAAATTTTTTTTTTTCAGTCTTGTTCTGTTTTTCAAACTGGATAGTTTCTATTGATTTATTTTCAAGTTTACTGAAGTTTTCTGTTGTCTTCAGTGAGACATACAGCCTGTTTGTTCCATTTAAAGTTACCTGCTTCCGCCTTGAGACTTAGAAAGTAATCTATGTGGCATTAACTGTGCATGTTTTCCTTTTTTATTGAGAAATAATTTACATATGGTAATGTTCATAAATCTTAAGTGTAACACACCAGATGATCCCTTATGTCCCCTCCCCAAAGATGGGCACTCTTCTGATCCCTGTCAACATATATTAGATTTGCCATCAAACTTCATATAAATGGAGTGATGCAGATACACTTTTTTATGTCCAGCCTTTTTGCTAAATATTATGTTTCAGATTGATCTACATTGTTATGGGTTATAGGTAGTATACTCATTTTCACTGTGTGAATATACTGAGATTTTATTTATCCATACTACTGTTGATGGACATTTGGGTTAATAATTTTTTGCTATTATAAGTAACACTGCCATGACCACTTTTGTACATGTGTTTTGGTAAATGTAATGACTCATTCATCTTGGTTACAGACCAGGGCTTTACCAGCTTTTTCTGGCGTGATAGTAAATACTTCATGCTTGGTGGACCATGAGTGAAAATTGAGGAAACTGTTGAGGTACTTACATAATAAGAGAGAGCAAATTTCCACAGTTTTTTGGTTGACAAAATTCAAATAATAAATCAATACGTTATTTTGTAATACAAGTTGGCTAATGAGAAGACTGGAATTATTTTGGAGGGAGAAGGACATAACATTTTGCTTAAATGGGGTTCAGAGTTGGTATTCTCTAGCACCAAAATAAATGGCAAATGCTCGCCTGTTAATGCTAGTCTGTAACAAGAGTTTGTACATTTCATCTTTAATAATGTTTTTTCACACAATAGGTACTGCTAAATGTTGATATCAGTCTACAAGCATACGGTTTAAATTGAGCATAATTATCACTTGGAAAGCATTTATAGACTTTTAGATTCTTCTCTTGATAATTGCCTTATGGCATGTCATTTGCAGATTAATTGCTTCCATTTGAAGGGTTTGATGGAAGCTCCTGAATTACACAGTTGGAAATGGATTTTGAAACATGGAAATTTCCTTTGAGTGTGCATATTGAGGTCCTAAAAAATGTTCTTGTAACTGTAGTTTGAGCTCAAATGGAGATCTCACTCCTCGGTTTAACTTTTGACAGCCCAGGAAGTAAAACTAGAAATTTCTTGTTATTTAAGCAGTGTTAGTTGTCATCGAAATGATTTTACTATACAGTATAAGTTTTGCATATAAGCCCTGTTTTGCCTTTTAGTTACAGTGTGAGTTCATTAAGAAACATTACAAAATCTACAGCAAAAGCTACTTTCCCAAGCTATACAGTTTTGAAAATGATGGTTAAGGGCAGATCTCATCTAGAAAAATTTCAGTCTCAGTCCTGAGCTCAGAAAATCACAATAAAACTTTACCACTAAGCCATCAAACTGCTGTATTTTAGGACAGGGCAGCGTATTCTAGCTTCTATTTCTGCAAAAATATATGAAATGTATGAATTAGTGGCTTATAGTATCATCACATCGTTGTGCATACAGCCCCATGATCAATTTTAGAACATTTTCATTACTCCAGAAAAGAAATAAAAGTGAAAAAGAAAACCCAAGTCCTCCCAAGCCCCTTATCCCACCCGTTATTGATCCATAGTATTGGTGTGGTATATTTGTTACTGTTGATGGAAGAATATTAAAATATTATTGTTAACTATACACCATAGTTTGCAGTAGGTACATTTTCCCCCATATACCCTTCTCTTATTAACTCTTTGTAATAGTGTTGTACATTTGTTCTAGTACACGAAAGAACTTTTTTATATTTGTGCAGTTAGTCACAGTCATTGTCCACTGCAAGATTCACCATGTTATATATTCCTGTGTTTTAACTTCCAACTTCCCTTCTGGTGACATACATGAGTCTAAACCTCCCCTTTCCCCACATTCACACAATCCAGTACTGTTAATTATTCTCATAGTAACGTGCTACCATCACCTCCATTCATTTCCGTATGTTTAAGTTCAGCCTACTTAAACATTCTACACATATTAAGCAACTGCTCCCCTTTTTTAAGCCTCTTTTTATATCCTGGTAATGTATATTCTGTTTTCATCTGTGAGTTTACATATTATAAATAGTTCATATCAGAAAGATCATGCAATATTTGTCCTTTTGTGTCTGACTGACTTCTCGTTACATAATGTCCTCAAGGTTCATCTGTGTTGTTGCATGCATAGAACTTCATCCCTTTTTATGACTGAATAACATTGCATTGTATGTGGCATCTTTATCCAGCTTTGGTATGAGGGTGATGTTCGTCTTCATAGAATGAGTTAGGTAATGTTCCCTCTTCTTCAGTTTTTTGGAAGAGTTTGAACAGGAATGGTATTAATTCTTCTTGGAATTCTTGTAAAATTTGCCTGTGAAGACATCTGGTCCTGAACTTCTCCTTGTTGGAAGGTTGTTGATAACCAATTCAGTCATTTACTTGTGATTGGTTTGTTTAGGTCTTCTGTTTCTTTCAAGTCACTATAGACTGTGTGTTTCTAGGAAGTTGTCCATTTCATCTTAGTTGTCGAGTTTGTTGGCATAGAATTGTTCATAGCATCCTCTTCGATCTTTTTTATTTTTTCAGGGTCTGTGGTAATGACCCCCCTTTCATGGCTGATTTATTTATTTGCATCTTCTTTTTGTCTTTGTCAGTCTAGCTAAGGGCTTGTTGATTTTACTGATCCTTCAAAGAACCAGGGCTTGTTGATTTTACTGATCCTTCAGAGAACCAACTTTTGGTTTTATTGATTCTATTGTGTTTTTATTCTCCAATTAATTTATTTCTGCTGTAATCTTTGTTGTTCGTTTTCTTCTGCTTCCTTTGGGATTCATTTGCTGTCCTTTCCTAGATTCTCCAGTTGTTCAGTTAGGTCATTGGTTTTATCTTTATTTCCTTTTTATTTTTATTTTTTTGAATTTTTTTAATTAAGATTTATTCACATACCATACAACCATCCAAAGTACATAATCCATTGATCACATTATCATCCTATAGTTGTTCATTCATCACCCCAATCTATTTTTTTTTAACTTTTTCCTTCCAGAAAAAGTGAAACCAAGAATAAGGAAAACAAGAGTAAAAACAGAACACCCAAATTGTCCCCCCATTCTTTATTTTTTATTTTATTTTATTTTTTGCACCTGTTTTTCTACTCATCTATCCATAAATTGGACCAAGGGGAGTGTGAATCACATGGTTTTCCCAATCACATTGTCACTCCTCATAAGCTACATTGTTATACAGTCGTCTTTAAGATTCAAGGGTTCTGGGTTGTAGTTGGATAGTTTCAGGTTTTACTGCTAGCTATTTGAATTCATTAAAACCTAAAAAGGGTTATCTATACTGTGCTCAAGAGCACCCACCAGCATGACCTCTCGGCTCCTTTTGGAATCTCGCAGCCTCTGAAACTTACTTCATTTCTCATCCCCCTTTTGGTCAAGAAGATGTTCTCCATCCCACAATGCCGGGTCTGGATTCCTCCTTGGGAGACGTATTCCACATTGCTGGGGAGATTTACACCCCTGTGTGTTAGATCCCACGTAAGGGGGCGGGGGGGGACACAGTGATTTCACCTGCCAAGTTGGCTTAGCTAGAGAGAGAGGGCCACATCTGAGCATCAAAGAGGCATTCAGGAGGAGACTCTTATACGCAAAATTGTAAGCAGGCCTAGCCTCTCCTTTGCAGTAACAGTCTTCCCAAGGGCAAGTCCCGTGATAGACTCATTGGCACATCAAACGGCCAGTCCCCAGTGTCTGCGAAAACATCAGCAACCATCGAAGTGGGGAAGCCCAACACTGCTGCATTTTCCCCCAGCTCCTCAGTGGGACTCTCATATCTTTTTAATTTTTTTTTAAAGTTAACTATTAACTATATCAAAAAAATAAAAAAAAAATACAATAAAAAACATTTCAAAGAAACCAAAACAAGGGAATACAAAAAAGACAACTAACCTAGAATAACTACTTTACTTCTAACATGTTCCTACTCTACCCCAAGAAAATGTACAGACTATAACCCAGCAAAGGAATAAGAAAGATAACCTAAGAAAACAACATTTCTGTGAACTTGTTCCTACCATACCCACCAGAAATTAACAAACCTTAGTCATTCCTGGGCATTCACAGAATGTTAAATTTACCCATGATAACTTATCTGTTCTTATTAGGTTATAATTTCCCCTTCACTGATTATTCTCGATCCCTGGGTCTCCTACATTCTACATTATAAACCATTTATTTTACAGTTTTTAAATGTTCACATTAGTGGTAGCATATAATATTTCTCTTTTTGTGCCTGGCTTATTTTGCTCAGCATTATGTCTTCAAGGTTCATCCAAGTTGTCATATGTTTCACAACATCATTCCTTCTTACTGCTGCGTAGTATTCCATTGTGTGTATGTACCACATTTTATTTATCCACTCATCTGTTGAAGGACATTTGGGTTGTTTCCATCTCTTGGCAATTGTAAATAAGGCTACTGTGAATATTGGCTTGCAGATATCTGTTTGTGTCACTGCTTTCAGATCTTCCAGGTATATACTGAGAAGTGCAATTGCTGGATTGAGGGTTAACTCTATCTAGTTTTCTAAGGAACTGCCAGACTGTTTCCAGAGTGGCTGAACCATTATACAGTCCCACCAACAATGAATAAGAGTTTCAATTTCTCCACATCCTCTCCAGCATTTGTAGTTTCCTGTTTGTTTAATGGCAGCCATCCTAATTGGTGTGAGACGATATCTCATTGTGGTCTTAATTTGCATCTCTCTAATAGCTAGTGAAGCTGAACATTTTTTCATGTGTTTTTTTTGGCCATTTGTATTTCCTCTTCAGAGAACTGTCTTTTCCTATCTTCTGCCCATTTTATAATTGGGCTGTCTGTACTATTGTCATTGAGTTGTAGGATTTCTTTATATATGCAAGATATCAGTCTTTTGTCAGATACATGGTTTCCAAAAATTTTTTCCCATTGAGTTGGCTGCCTCTTTACCTTTTTGAGAAATTCCTTTGAGGTACAGAAACTTCTAAGCTTGAGGAGTTCCCATTTATCTATTTTTTGTTGCTTGTGCTTTGGGTATATGGTCTAGGAAGTGACTGCCTAATGCACGGTCTTGAAGATGTTTCCCTATATTATTTTCTAGTAGTTTTATGTTACTGTCTTTTATACTGAGGTCTTTGATCCACCTTGAATTAATTTTTGTGTAGGCTATGAGGTAGGGGTCCCCTTTCATTCTTTTGGATATGGATATCCAACTCTCCCAGCCCCATTTGTTGAAAAGACTGTTAAGTCCCAGTTCATTGGCTTTGGGGTCCTTATCAAAGATCAGTCGGCCATAGATCTGGGAGTCTATCTCCGAATTCTCAATTCAATTCCGTTGATCAGTATGTCTGTCTTTGTGCCAGTACCATGTTGTTTTGACTTACTGTGGCTTTATAACATGCTTCAAAGTCAGGGAGTATAAGTCCTCCCACTTCATTTTTCTTTTTTAGAGTGTTTTTAGCAATTCAAGGCATCTTCCCTTTCCAAATAAATTTGATAACTAGCTTTTCCAAGTCTGCAAAGTAGGTTGTTGGGATTTTGATTGGGGTTGCGTTGAATCTGTAGATGAGTTTGGGTAGAATTGACATCTTAATGACATTTAGCCTTCCTATGCATGAACATGGAATATTTTAAGGTCCCTTTCCATTTCTTTTAGTAGAGTTATGTAGTTTTCTTTGTATAGGTCTTTAACATCTTAGGTTAAGTTTATTCCTAGGTACTTGACTCTTTTAGTTGCTATTGAAAATGGTATCTTTTTCTTAAGTGTCTCTTCACTTTGTTCGTTTCTAGCATATGGAAAGATTACTGACTTACGTGCATTAATCTTGTATCCTGCTACTTTGCTAAATTTATTTATTAGCTCTAGTAGCTGTATCATTGATTTCTTAGGGTTTTCCAGATATAAGATCTGTCATCTGCAAATAATAACAGTTTTACTCCTTCCTTTCAATTTTGATGCCTTTATTTCTTTGTCTTGTCCGATTGCCCTTTCTAGCACTTCTAGCACAAGGTTGAATAACAGTGGTGACAGTGGGCATCCTTGTCTTGTTCCTGATCTTAGAGGGAAAGCTTTCAGTCTCACCATTGAGTACTTTGCTGACTGTGGGTTTTTCATATATGCTCTTTATCATGTTGAGGAAGTTTCCTTCCATTCCTGCCTTTTGAAATGTTTTTATCAAAAAGGGATGCTGAATTACACTGAATGCTTTTTCAGCATCTATCTATTGAGGTGATCATTTGATTTTTCTCTTTTGATTTGTTTATGTGTTGTATTACATTGATTTATTTTCTTATGTTGAACCATCCTTGCATGCCTGGAATGAACCCCATTTGGTCAAGGTGTATGATTTTTGTAATGTCTTTGGATTCGATTTGCAAGTATTTTGTTGAGAATTTTTGCATCTATATTCATTAGGGAGATTGGCCAGTAGTTTTCCTTTTTTGTAGCATCTTTGCCTGCTTTTGCTATTAGATTGATGTTAGCTTCATAAAATGTGTTAGGTAGTGTTCCATTTTGTTCAGTTTTTTGAAAGAGTTTAAGTAAGATTGGTGTCAATTCTTTTTGGAAAGTTTGATAGAATTCCCCTGTGAAGCCATCTGGCCCTGGACATTTATTGTGGGAAGTTTTTGATGACTGATTGGGTCACTTTGCATGTGATTGGTTGGTTGAGGTCTTCTGTTTCTTCTCTGGTCAGTCTAGGTTGTTCACATGTTTCCAGGAAATTGTCCATTTTCTCTATATTATCCGGTTTGTTGGCATACACTTGTTCATAGTATCCTCTTATAATTTTTTAAATTTCTTCAGGATCCGCAGTAAGATTGCCTATCTCATTCATTATTTTGTTTATTTGGGTATTCTCTCTTTTTGATTTTGTCAGTCTAGCTAGGAGCTTGTCAGTCTTGTTGATCTTCTCAAAGAACCAACTTTTGGTGTTATTTGTTTCCTCTATTTTTTTTTTTTTTTTTTTTGTTCTCTATGTCATTTATTTCTGCTTTAATCCTTGTTATTTCTTTTCTTCTACTTGGTTTAGGATTAGTTTGCTGTTCATTTTCTAGCTTGTTCAGTTGCTCCATTAGTTGTTTGATTTTAGCTCTTTCTTCCTTTTTGATGCATGCATTTAACACTAAATTTCCCCCTCAGTACCGCTTTTGCTGCATCCCATAGGTTTTGGTATGTTGTGTTCTCATTTTCATTCGTCTCTATATGTTTAGCAATTTCTCTTGCTGTTTCTTCTTTAACCCACTGATTGTTTAGGAGTGTGTGGTTTAACCTCCACATATTTGTGAGTTTTCTAACTCTCTGATGGTTATTGACTTCTAATTGTATTCCATTGTGGTCAGAGAATGTGCTTTGAATAATTTCAATTTTTTAATTTTATTGAGGCTTGTTCTGTGTTCCAGCATATGATCTATTCTGGAGAAAGTTCCATGAGCACTAGAGAAGAATGTGTATCCTGGTGATTTGGGATGTAATGTTCTAATGTCTGTTAAATCAGATTCATTTATCAGATTGCTTAGGTTTTCAGTATACTTGTTGGTCTTCTGTATGGTTGACCTATCTGTAGAAGAGAGTGATGTGTTGAAATCTCCCACAATTATTGTGGAGGCATCAATTGTTTCCTTTAGTTTTGCCAGTGTTTGTCTCATGTATTTTGTGTCACCTTGATTGGGTGCATAAACATTTATGATTGTTATTTCTTCTTGTTGAATTGTCCCTTTTATTAGTATGTAGTATCCTTCTTTGTCTCTCATAACATCCTTGCATTTAAAGTCTATTTTATCTGAGATTAATGTTGCTACTCCTGCTTTCTTTTGGCTGTAGCTTGCATGAAATATTTTTTTCCATCCTTTCACTTTCAATTTCTTTGTGTCCCTGTGTCTAAGATGAGTCTATTGTTTATAATATATTGATGGTTCATATTTTTTGATCCATTCTGTGAATCTAGATCTTTTAATTGGGGAGTTTAATGCATTTGCATTCAACATTACTACTGTGAAGGCATTTCTTGAATCAGCCATCCTATCCGTTGGTTTATGTTTGTCAGGTATATTTTTTCCCTCTCTCTATTAATGTCCTTTAAAATACCCATACTGAATCTCTTTAGTACTGAACCTTTCTGCATATCTCTCCTCTCCTTTCTTTGTTTCTCTGTTGGTAGGGCTCCCTTTTGTTTCTCAAGTAGGGCAGGTCTCTTGTTAGCAAATTCTCTCAGCAGTTGTTGGTCTGTGAAAAATGTAAGCTCTCCCTCAAATTTGAAGGAGAGCTTTCCTGGATAAATTCTTGATTGACCATTTTTCTCTCAGAATTTTAAGTATGTCATGTCACTGCCTTCTCACTTCCATGGTGGTCACTGAGTAGTCAATGCCTAGTCTTATGCTGTTTCCTTTGTAAGTGGTAAATTGCTTTTCTTGTGCTGCTTTCAGAAGTTTCTCCTTCTCTTCAGTATTTGACAATCTGATCAAAATATGTCTCGGACTGGGTTTATTTGGATTTATTATACTTGGAATTCTTTGGACATTTATGATTTGTGTATTTATGTTGTTTAGAAGATTTGGGAAGTTTTCCCCAACAATTTCTTTGAGCACTCTTCCTAGACCTTTACTCTTCTCTTCCCCTTTTGGAACACCAGTGACTCTTATATTTGGATGTTTTGTATTATCTATTATATCCCTGAGGTCCATTTCGATTTTTTAAATTTTTTTTCCCCCATTCTTTTGCTCTTTCACTTCCCATTCTGTCTTCTTCAAGGTTGCTAATTTGCTGTTCAGCTTCCTCTAGTCTTGTACTATGAGTATCCAGAATCTTTTTTATTTGGTCGACAGTTTCTTTTATTTCCATAACATCTTCTGTTTTTTAATTTACTCTTGCAATTTCTTCTTTATGCTCTTCTAGGGTCTTCTTCATGTCCTTTATATCCTGTGCCATGCTCTTGTTTGTCTTTAGTTCTTTGATTAATTGCTCCAAGTCCTGTGTCTTCTCTGATCTTTTGATTTGGGTGTTTGGGTTTGGGTTATCCATATCATCTGGTTTCTTCATATGCTTTAAAATATTGCTGTTTTTGGCCTCTTGGCATTTGCTTAACTTGATAGAGTTCTTTCAGGATATGTAGACTTATTCAGACACTTATTTCTAATTTGTCAGATCTGCAGCTTGGTGGCATACACTTTCCCTAACTAACCGGCATGTGGCGTCCATGAGCCACCTGTTCCCCTCAAGCCAGTTCTCCCCAAGTTTGTCTTTGTGGTGATTGGGGGTCTGAGTCTTGTGGGGGGTCCAATTGGTGCACCAAGTGTGTGTGTGTAGTTGGTGCTGCCCGCCCTGAATGTAGGGTGTGTGTCTGAGCGGTTAGGGAGGGAGGGCGGCTTTAATAATCAAACCTCAGTGGTGTTCCTGGAGATGTAAAGCTGTTGCAAGAATCTAAACCTTCAGTTCAGTTACCACAGTTTGCCTCTGCTGCTGATCCACAAGTCCTTGGTATTGGTGTGTGGTCCCTGGGACTTCCATATGGGTCCCTCTTCCAAACCATGCCCCCCTAGGGCCTCTGCTGAGGGAAGACTGTACTGTATCACAAGTGAACGCTGTCCCCCAAGGGACGTTTTGGGCCACAGGGCTGTGTAGGGACATTTCCAGCCTGCTGAAAAGATGGCTCTGTGGGGTGTTAATTTCCCTCTTTTTGCACACCTCCACCTTCCTAGCTCTGGGACAGTTAGCTGCAGGTGTGCGAAAGGCTGTTGTCCATGCCAGATTTTGTGGCGTGTGCACGTGTTGCTGGAAACACTTCCCGTTGCCCTGGGTTGTTTGACCCAACTCTGGGCTGCGGCACCAATGCCAGGCAGGAACTTTCCCAGCCTGCCGGGAAGATGGCTGTGTGGGGCATGGTTTTTTTCCCCTTTTCACTAACCTCTGCCTTCCTAGTTCCGAGACACTTAGCAGCAGGTGTGCAAAAAGCTGTCATCTACTGTGGCCCTCTCTCTCTGGCTAAGCCAACTTGAAAGGTGAAATCACTGCCCTCCCCCCTACGTGGGATCAGACACCCAGGGGAGTGAATCTCCCTGGCAACGTAGAATATGACTCCCGGGGAGGAATGTAGACCCGGCATCGTGGGACGGAGAACATCTTCTTGACCAAAAGGGGGATGTGAAAGGAAATGAAATAAGCTTCAGTGGCAGAGAGATTCCAAAACGAGCCGAGAGGTCACTCTGGAGGGCACTCTTACGCACACTTTAGACAACCCTTTTTAGGTTCTAAAGAATTGGGGTAGCTGGTGGTGGATACCTGAAACTATCAAACTACAACCCAGAACCCATGAATCTCGAAGACAGTTGTATAAAAATGTAGCTTATGAGGGGTGACAATGGGATTGGGAAAGCCATAAGGACCACACTCCACTTTGTCTAGTTTATGGATGGATGAGTAGAAAAATAGGGGAAGGAAACAAACAGACAAAGGTACCCAGTGTCCCTTTTTACTTCAATTGCTCTTTTTCACTCTAATTATTATTCTTGTTATTTTTGTGTGTGTGCTAATGAAGGTGTCAGGGATTGATTTAGGTGATGAATGTACAACTATGTAATGGTACTGTAAACAATCGAAAGTACGATTTGTATGACTGCGTGGTATGTGAATATATCTCAATAAAATGATGATTAAAAAAAAAAAAAAAAGCTATCATCTACACCAGATATTTAGGTGTGCTCACAGGTTGTGGGGGCACAGTTCCTTCCACGCTTCACTGTGCGGTTCTCGCTGCAGTATCTGCAGCCGCTTTTGGGTTTTTAAAACTAGTCCAGCTCCAAATGACAACCCCTGGTTTCCCCAGACTGCAGCATGGCTGCTGGTTATCCAGCAGGCTCACTCACTTGTTTCAGAACACAGACTCCCAGTTTCACCAAGTTCATGGTCCAGTGGATTTAGCAGACCTTCTCCAGCTGGTGCATTGCTAGAACTGGTGTTCTGGGTCACTTTCTGTCTTTTATCTAGTATTTTTCATGGAGATTTTTTTTGCCGTGTCTCTCCTATCCGCCATCTTCTGGAAGCCCCCTATTTCCTTTTTAATGTAGACATTTAGAGCTTTAAATTTCCCTCTCAGCATTGCCTTCACTGCATCCCATAAGTTTTGATATGTTGTGTTCTTGTTTTCATTCATCTTGAGATGTTTACTGATTTCTGTTCCAATATATTCTCTGACCCACTGATTGTTTAATAACGTATTATCCTCCATGTATTTGTGGATTTTCCAGTTCTCCAGTTGTTACTGATTTCCAGCCCCATTCCATCCTGATCAGAGAAAATGCTTTGTATGATTTGTCTTTTTAAATTTGTTAAGACCTGTTTTGTGTCCCAGCATATGGTCTATCCTGGAGAATGTCCCATGAGCATTTGAGAAGAATGTACATCCTGCAGTTTTGCGGTACAGTGTTCTATGTATGTCTGTTAGGTCTAGTTCATTTATCATATTATTTAGGTTCTCTGTTTCCTTATTCTTCTTCTGTTTAGATGTTCTATGTCTTGAAGAGAGTGCTGTGTTGAAGTCTCTCAGTATTATTGGAGAGATACCTATTACTCCCTTCAGTTTTGCCAGTGCTTGCCTCATGTAATGTGGGGCACCTTGATTAGGTGCATAAATATTTATGATTGTTATTTCTTCTTGGTGACTTGCCCCTCTTGGTAATATATAGTGTCCTTTATCTCTTAAAATGTTTTTGCTTTTAAAGTTTATTTTGTCTCTTATTAGTATAGCTACCCCAACTTTTTTTTGGTTACTGCTTGCATGGGATATCTTTTGCCAGCCTTTCATTTTCAACCTATTTGTATCTTTGAGTCTAAAATGAGTCTCTTGTAAACAATATAGATGGATCATATTTTTTTATGCATTCTGGCAATCTGTGTCCTTTGATTGAGAACTTTAGTCCATTAACCTTCAATGTTATTACTGTAAAGGCAGTACCTAATTCAGCATTTTATCTTTTGGCTTTTATTTGTCATATCTATTGTTTTCTCTCTTTTTATCCTTTTAGTTACTCTTACTAATATCCTTCCTATCTGTATCCTCCTCCAGGTCTCTCTCTCCTGTCTCTCAGTCAGTACAACTCCCTTTAGTAGTTTCCGTATGGCCAGTCTCTTATTAATGAACTCTCAGTTCTGTTTATCTGTGAATATTTTAAATTTTCCCTCATTTTTGAAAGACAGCTTTGATGGATAGAGAATTTGGGGCTGGCAGTTTTTCTTTTTCAGTGTCTTAAATATATCGTATCACTGCCTTCTCACCTCCATGGTGTCTGATGAGAAATCAGCATTAGTGTTATTTGGCTTCCCTTGTATGTGGTGAATCGCCTTTCTCTTGCTGCTTTCAGAATTTTCTTTTCTTTGGCATTTGTCAGTTTGAGTAATATATGTCTTTGAGTGGGTCTATTTGGATTTATTTTATTTGCAATACTTTGGGCATCTTGGATTTGCATATATATGTCTTTTATAAGGGTTGGGAAATTTTCAGCCATTATTTCCTCAAATATTCTTCCTGGCCCTTTTCCATTTTCTCCTTATGAGACACCCATACTGTGTATGTTTGTGCGCTTTGTGTTGTCACAAATGTTGAGAACTCTTCAAATTTTTCCATTTTTTTCCTCCATTTGTTTTTGTGTTTTTTTTTTTGTCTGAAATTGGTTGCTTTGTCTTCTAGCTTACTAATCCTTTCTTCTGCCTGTTGTGATCTACTGTTGTGTCCTAGTATATTTTTAATTTCACCTTTAATGTCTTTCATTTCCATAATGTCTTATTTTTCTGTGTATTGTTTCAAATTCTTCTGTATGTCTCCTCGTATCTTCTTAATATCCTTTATTTCTTTATGCCTGTTTTCCTTCATTTCTTTGAATTGATTCAGTAGATTTGTTTGAACATCTTACATCTTTCATTAGTTGTTCCAGATTCTTTGTCTCCTTCAACTTTGTAATTTGTTCCTTTGTGCCATTTCCTCCTGTGTTTTAGTATACCTTGTGGTTTTTTGCTGATAACTGGTCGTCTGTTTATCTTGATGGGTTTATTCTGAAGGTCGGTTTGTCTCTTTTGTCTAGGATTTAGTTGTTGTCTGCATTTGTTTTAGAGCACTCCTTTGAAAGTTCTGTTGTCACTATGTCCCAGGCAAAGCACGGGGTGTAGACCAGCTCCAGTGGACCTGGGATAGATTCTGGAGAATCTCCAAAAAGCCCTGCTTTTTGCCCCTCCAGTTTCCAGCCTGCTTAGCAAAAGGCGCTTTTTGGTTATTTATTTGTCCTCAGAAGCTGTTTAACTTCTGGAGCTCTACAGCATCTGGTTGAATGGGGCCGAAACTGCACGTTTCCTGTGCTCTCACTGTACCAGTCAATAGCTGGCTCAGTGTTGGACTGTGTCCCCCTCTGTACTTAGGGCAGAGGACTTCTGTAGCCACCCCCGTCTTTAGCCAACCCCCTGGGAAGGATCAGCCCTCCAACTTCTACTTCCCTCAAGGATGGGTGATGGGTGCCATGAGCTGTTACTGGAATTGCAGTTTCTGCCCTCATTTTCTCAGTCTCTTCATCCTGCACTGACCTGGACATCCTCCCCTGTCTCCTGGACCCCCAAAAGTTGTTTCGGACAGTTTCTGCCTGGCTACTTGCTGCTTTGGGGAAAGAAGAAGATATGGCATTCCCTCTTTAATCCTCCATTTTGGAAGGTCCTCTTTGGTGCACTTTTATATTCCTCCCTACCCAATGGCTTGAGTCCTGCTGTGGATTCCTGTGGACTTGGGTCTCTGTCTGGATAGAGATGAGAATCTCACTACTGTGAGAGATTTAATAGTCTGTGTCCATGGTGGGAGGTAAGAGAGATCCCTGGACACTACCTCTGGCACTTCCCAAACTGTATGGGACCAAGTGAGGGGAGAGGGAGAGGACTAGCCGCTCCGGGACATAAGTTTCCTACCTGATGTTTTTCTCTTTCTTCTATTCATTGTTTGTAGTATCTTTCTCCAGTCTTTACCTTCCTCCAGAGTGCTGAGCAAGTGATATTTGTCCCTTTTTTCACTGAATCTCTGGTGAGGGTTTTCAGTAGATGTCTTATGTCACCGTGTTGATGATGTCATACCTGCCTTGATTTTTAATTGACTATTGATGTTGCTCCTGGTGTCCTTAACTCTTTGACTAACAGATCTCATCAAGAGGCTAATGGTCTTAACCATGTTTTTTTTTTCTCTACACATTTTTTTGGGGAGGAGGGGTTAAATTTTTATTTCAAAAGCTTGAATAGGTTCAATATCCAGGTCATTGCAAAATCACGGCACGTGTAAAATACCTTACAACGCATTAGATTTTCAAAAGGTACTGAAAAGTACAGTAAAATTAACAGTTCCATTACAGAAATTGTATGAAAAATATATAAAGTTAAAAGGTGCAGAAAGGTGACACTGATTTCCTAACATACGGTTGACTCTTTACAACCAGGGTTCACAGGTCCAGGCTGCACAACTGGAAGCAGACCCTCCAATCTGGCTCTGGGGAACCTGGTACAATCAGCCATAATGCTGCTCTGGCCTCAGATACACCACATGCCACCTAGCACAACAGGAACTCTGTAAATAGTAAACAGGAGAGTGATTGGGGAGGGGGGAGGGGTGTTATATAAAATGAACATGGGACAGGCCATACAAAGTTTGCCAAGTTAGATTTGGTACATATGGTACATGATTGTGTTCACTCAGTATCCAAACGAAGTGTGTACAGTCAGCCTGTCATCCTGCCGCAGCCTCAGTACAGCTTGTAGTTATTCTGATAGCCACTGTGTCTCTGGCTCTTCCCGTAATTTGTACTGCCCTACTTGTAGTTGCAGCCAGGGCCGTGGCCGTAACAGCCATAGGGCAAGTAGTCGTAGCCACCACAGCCAGGCCTGTAGCCCTCCTGGTAGTTGTAGCCCTGGATTCCAGTAGTTGCCATAGCCCTGATTCCAACTCTGACCTCCACTTCCTCCACTGACCACTGCCTTGGTTCCCTCAGTTGCAGTTTCCACGGCCCCCAGAGCCCTACTGCTGATAGACTTCTTTGGGCTAGGCCACCTTGATTTCACATTTGCTTCCACTTACGCTGTGGAACTTTTTCTCCAGAACTTTCTTCACAGGTTTCTCTTCTTTAAAGGTTATAAAAACAAAGCCCTGTCTTTTGTTCGACTTTGGACCATGGGAAGTTCAGTGGCCTCAGTTCCCCAAACTCACCAAAGTATTTCTTGATCTTCTCAGTGGCTTTGGGATTCATACTCCCCACAAAGATGTTCTTCACTGGATCCTTCTTCATGGCCATGGCCTTTTTGGGGTCAATGACACGGCCATCTAGCCTGTGCTCCTTCTCATCTAGGAACTTGTCCACCCTGTTCTTCATCTTTGGAGAGAGTAAACCCAAACCCTCTTGACTGTCCAGCATTGGGATCCATTTTTATGTAGTCAACAACCTCTCCAAACTTGGTAAAATAGTTCTTTAGGTCCTTTTTGCTGGTATCCCAGCTCAAGCCGCCAGCAAACATTTTTCTCGCATCCTCCTTTTCTTGGTGGCATTGATCTGATCACCCTCAGCACTGTTCTGGTTCCTGGTGGGGGGTGGTGTGCCACGCTCCCGGTGCTGGACCCCGCTGTGGCTCTGGTGCCAGCCCTTGCCCTCGGGAGCAACTGTTATCTCTATGGGTGCTCCTCACCTGTTTCCAACATGCTAGGCCACTGCAGTGCGACTCCTCGCCACCAATGACACCGTGAACCCACTTGTCCCCACCCACCAGGAAAGGCTCCACGGACTTGGCCCTGCTCACGCTTGTGCTGCCCGGGCCTCCCCTTCTTCCATCGACATATCCACTCCCACTCTCCTTCCCTCTTTCACTTCTCATCCTCAGCTGCCAAAATGCAGAACCCACTGACCGGTAGCCATCTTCTGCCTGTGCGTTTCCATTGCCTGTACACATTTCTTTTGACTGTTGCAGTCAAACACAATTTAATTAATTCAGTGTTGCTAAATGCTTGTCCTTGCTTAGCTAATAAATGAACCACTCAGAAATTTACTTTGGTTGCAGTCTCATTTTTATTTTTCATTTTTGTGAAGAAATTCTGTTGTGACATGATGTTCAGTTTTCAATTTTCTAGTTTTTCTGACCATTACTTTCCTGTAAGTTGGTAATATTGTGGTCTGATAACGTCAATGTATATTGTATTACAGCACTGCTATAGTGTCATTGCATAATCACATTCTTTTGTGATCTATAACAAAATAATCCATATTCTGGTTTGCCTTGGTAGCACAATTTTAGAGTCTGTTTTTTGTCTTTTTTTCCTCATTTTGATATAATGGGTATGCCCCGATAAAATAAAATGTCTTGATACAGAGGTACATGTGGCACTTGAAATGCTGCTCTCAGTGCATCGTTTTGATTTGTAGTGTACCAAATAGTGTGAAGCAATGAGAGTGTCATCCATGGTTTCTGTTGCAACCACTCAGCTCTACTGCTCTAATGCAAAAGCTTCCATAAACAATTTGTAAATGAATGAGCATGGCTTCATTCTCATAAGACTTTATTTATGAGGACGGAAATTTGAATTATTTCATGTAACTTTTATGCATGAATTTTTTTTTTTTTTTCAGCATTTAAAAATGTAGTAACTATTCTTAGCTTGAAGGCTATATAGAAACCATTGGCAGGCTGGATTTGACTCCCAGGCCGTAGTTTGCCGAACCCTGGTATATACTCAAAAGTGCAGTTGTTAGTTCGTAGGGTATCTGTGTTTTTGGCTTTGGCAGGTATTGCCAAAGAAGCAGTTCTCACCTGTCTCTAGATAGTTTTCAATAATCATAGTATCTAACTTCTAGGTGACAACATATCCATCTCTGGGGGATGTTAATCCCTCTTTTAGTTAAAACACTGTTCTTCCTGAATAGTCTCTAACTCAGGAGTTTGCAAACTATAGCCCACAGCCCCATCTGGCCTGCTGCCTCTTTTTCTATGGCCTGGAAGCTAAGAATGAGTTTTACATTTTTAAATGGTTGGGGGAAAGAATCAAAAGAAGAATAATATTTTGTGACATGAAAATTGTATGGAATTCATATTTCAGTATTTATAAATAAAGTTTTATCGGAAAGCAGCAATGCTCATTTGTTTACATATTGTCTATGGCTGCTTGCTTTCATGCTGCCATGGCAGTGTTAAGTAGTTATAAAAGAGATCATATGGCCTGCACAGTCTAAAATACTTACTTTTTGGTACTTTTGGAAGGCTTTTGCCCACCCCTGCTCTAACCTACATTACAGAGTTAACAGCCAGAGATAATCCCTGTCTAAGATAATTAGGGGGAAAGAAGAGAAGGAGGGAATTGGTTAATACACCAGCACATATATGTTAACAAGCAGGGATAACAAAGTTGAATAGCTGCTGTAGTCCTCATTTTTGTATGGGTCATTGGGCCTTAATTAACTTTCTTCCACTACCCATTCTTATTTCCATTGCCTTCACTCAGTACCTCAGCTTGAGCTGGTCAGCTTTTTTTGTTTGTTCTATTTTCGCTTGGTGGTTTGTCCTAAACCTTCATTCCCAAAGCATCTGAAACCCTTAGGGATTCTGACTTTATTATACTGTAGTTTTCTATGAACTTACAGTATTTCATACAGAAATACTGAGTCACACCCTGTTTATTCAGAGTGTGTTGCCAGTCACAAGATAAGTGCAGAAATTTAGAGTAAACATTTAGAAAGTTTTATAGCCAATTTGCTATTCCACAATGTTATTTTTGTATTTTTACAGATGTGTTGGAAATTTTTAAAAAGCAACAACTCCTCTTTCATCACTGATGGTTTGAGAAATACTGTCCTAGACCATCCACTGACTTCCAGGCATACTTCTTTTTTTTTTTTTTTTTTTTTTTTTAATCATCATTTTATTGAGATATATTCACATACCACGCAGTCATACAAAACAAATTGTACTTTCGATTGTTTACAGTACCATTACATAGTTGTACATTCATCACCTAAATCAATCCCTGACACCTTCATTAGCACACACACAAAAATAACAAGAATAATAATTAGAGTGAAAAAGAGCAATTGAAGTAAAAAAGAACACTGGGTACCTTTGTCTGTTTGTTTCCTTCCCCTACTTTTCTACACATCCATCCATAAACTAGACAAAGTGGTGTTTGGTCCTTATGGCTTTCCCAATCCCATTGTCACCCCTCATAAGCTACATTTTTATACAACTGTCTTCGAGATTCATGGGTTCTGGGTTGTAGTTTGATAGTTTCAGGTATCCACCACTAGCTACCCCAATTCTTTAGAACCTAAAAAGGGTTGTCTAAAGTGTGCATAAGAGTGCCCACCAGAGTGACCTCTCGGCTCCTTTTGGAATCTCTCTGCCACTGAAGCTTATTTCATTTCCTTTCACATCCCCCTTTTGGTCAAGAAGATGTTCTCCGTCCCACGGTGCCAGGTCTACATTCCTCCCTGGGAGTCATATTCCACGTTGCCAGGGAGATTCACTTCCCTGGGTGTCTGATCCCACGTAGGGGGGAGGGCAGTGATTTCACCTTTCAAGTTGGCTTAGCCAGAGAGAGAGGGGCCACATCTGAGCAACAAAGAGGCATTCAGGAGGAGACTCTTAGGCACAAATACAGGGAGGCCTAGCCTCTCCTTTGCAGCAACCGTCTTCCCAAGGGTAAAACTTATGGTAGAGGGCTCAACCCATCAAACCACCAGTCCCCTATGTCTGTGGTCATGTTAGCAACCATGGAGGTGGGGTAGGCGAATACCCCTGCATTCTCCACAGGCTCCTCAAGGGGGCACTACATATTTTTTTTTTTTTTTTCCCTTTTTTTTATTTTTTCTTTTTTTTTTTTTTTTTTTTTTTTTTAACTTTCCCTTCTTTTTTCAAATCACCTGTATGAAAAAAAAAGTTAAAAAGAAAACAAACATACAATAAAAGAGCATTTCAAAGAGACCATAGCAAGGGAGTAAGAAAAAGACAACTAACCTAAGATAACTGCTTAACTTCCAACATGTTCCTACTTTACCCCAAGAAAGTTACATAATATAGCAACATTTCAGTGAACTTGTTCCTACTACAACCATCAGAAATTAACAGACCATAGTCATTTCTGGGCATCCCCAGAACGTTAAATAGCTTATCTGTTCTTCCTGGATTATTGTTCCCCCTTCCTTAATTGCTCTCTACTGCTAGTTCCCCTACATTCTACATTATAAACCATTTGTTTTACATTTTTCAAAGTTCACATTAGTGGTAGCATATAATATTTCTCTTTTTGTGCCTGGCTTATTTCGCTCAGCATTATGTCTTCAAGGTTCATCCATGTTGTCATATGTTTCACGAGATCGTTCCTTCTTACTGCCGCGTAGTATTCCATCGTGTGTATGTACCACATTTTATTTATCCACTCATCTGTTGAAGGACATTTGGGTTGTTTCCATCTCTTGGCAATTGTGAATAATGCTGCTATGAACATTGGCGTGCAGATATCTGTTCGTGTCACTGCTTTCCGATCTTCCGGGTATATACCGAGGAGTGCAATCGCTGGATCGAATGGTAGCTCTATATCTAGTTTTCTAAGGAACTGCCAGACTGACTTCCAGAGTGGCTGAACCATTATACAGTCCCACCAACAATGAATAAGAGTTCCAATTTCTCCACATCCCCTCCAGCATTTGTAGTTTCCTGTTTGTTTAATGGCAGCCATTCTAACCGGTGTTAGATGGTATCTCATTGTGGTCTTAATTTGCATCTCTCTAATAGCTAGTGAAGCTGAACATTTTTTCATGTGTTTCTTGGTCATTTGTATTTCCTCTTCAGAGAACTGTCTTTTCATATCTTTTGCCCATTTTATAATTGGGCTGTCTGTACTATTGTCATTGAGTTGTAGGATTTCTTTGTATATGCAAGATATCAGTCTTTTGTCAGATACATGGTTTCCAAAAATTTTTTCCCATTGAGTTGGCTGCCTCTTTACCTTTTTGAGAAATTCCTTTGAGGTGCAGAAACTTCTAAGCTTGAGGAGTTCCCATTTATCTATTTTCTCTTTTGTTGCTTGTGCTTTGGGTGTAAAGTCTAGGAAGTGGCCTCCTAATACATGGTCTTGAAGATGTTTTCCTACATTATCTTCTAGGAGTTTTATGGTACTTTCTTTTATATTGAGATCTTTGGTCCATTTTGAGTTAATTTTTGTGTAGGGGGTGAGGTAGGGGTCCTCTTTCATTCTTTGGATATGGATATCCAACTCTCCCAGCCCCATTTGTTGAAAAGACCATTATGGCTCAGTTCGGTGACTTTGGGGGGCCTTATCAAAGATCAGTCGGCCATAGATCTGAGGGTCTATCTCTGAATTCTCAATTCGATTCCATTGATCTATATGTCTATCTTTGTGCCAGTACCATGCTGTCTTGGCAACTGTGGCTTTATAATAAGCTTCAAAGTCAGGGAGTGTAAGTCCTCCCACTTCGTTTTTCTTTTTTAGAGTGTCTTTAGCAATTCGAGGCATCTTCCCTTTCCAAATAAATTTGATAACTAGCTTTTCCAAGTCTGCAAAGTAGGTTGTTGGAATTTTGATTGGGATTGCATTGAATCTGTAGATGAGTTTGGGTAGAATTGACATCTTAATGACATTTAGCCTTCCTATCCATGAACATGGAATATTTTTCCATCTTTTAAGGTCCCCTTCTATTTCTTTTAGTAGAGTTATGTAGTTTTCTTTGTATAGGTCTTTTACATCTTTGGTTAAGTTGATTCCTAGGTACTTGATTTTTTTAGTTGCTATTGAAAATGGTATCTTTTTCTTGAGTGTCTCTTCGGTTTGTTCATTTCTAGCATATAGAAACATTACTGACTTATGTGCATTAATCTTGTATCCCGCTACTTTGCTAAATTTGTTTATTAGCTCTAGTAGGTGTATCGTTGATTTCTCAGGGTTTTCTAGATATAAGATCATATCATCTGCAAACAATGACAGTTTTACTTCTTCTTTTCCAATTTGGATGCCTTTTATTTCTTTGTCTTGCCGGATTGCCCTGGCTAGCACTTCCAGCACAATGTTGAATAACAGTGGTGACAGCGGGCATCCTTGTCTTGTTCCTGATCTTAGAGGGAAGGCTTTCAGTCTCTCACCATTGAGTACTATGCTGGCTGTGGGTTTTTTCATATATGCTCTTTATCATGTTGAGGAAGTTTCCTTCAATTCCTACCTTTTGAAGTGTTTTTATCAAAAAGGGATGTTGGATTTTGTCAAATGCTTTTTCAGCATCTATTGAGATGATCAATTGATTTTTCCCTTTCGAGTTTTTAATGTGTTGTAATACATTGATTGTTTTTCTGATGTTGAACCATCCTTGCATGCCTGGAATGAACCCCACTTGGTCATGGTGTATGATTTTTTTAATGTGTCTTTGGATTCGATTTGCAAGTATTTTGTTGAGGATTTTTGCATCTATATTCATTAGGGAGATTGGCCGGTAGTTTTCCTTTTTTGTAGCATCTTTGCCTGGTTTTGGTATTAGATTGATGTTAGCTTCATAAAATGAGTTAGGTAGTGTTCCATTTTTTTCAATGTTTTGAAAGAGTTTGAGTAAGATTGGTGTCAGTTCTTTCTGGAAAGTTTGGTAGAATTCCCCTGTGAAGCCATCTGGCCCTGGGCATTTATTTGTGGGAAGATTTTTGATGACTGATTGGATCTCTTTGCTTGTGATGGGTTGGTTGAGGTCTTCTATTTCTTCTCTGGTCAGTCTAGGTTGTTCATATGTTTCCAGGAAATTGTCCATTTCTTCTACATTATCCAGTTTGTTGCCATACAGTTGTTCATAATATCCTCTTATAATTTTTTTAATTTCTTCAGGATCTGCAGTTATGTCACCTTTTTCATTCATTATTTTGTTTATATGGGTCTTCTCTCTTTTTGATTTTGTCAGTCTAGCTAGGGGCTTGTCAATCTTGTTGATCTTCTCAAAGAACCAACTTTTGGTGATATTTATCCTTTCTATTGTTTTTTTGTTCTCTATGTCATTTATTTCTGCTTTAATCCTTGTTATTTCTTTTCTTCTACTTGGTTTAGGATTGGTTTGCTGTTCATTTTCTAGCTTCTTCAGTTGATCCATTAGTTCTTTGATTTTGGCTCTTTCTTCCTTTTTAATATATGCGTTTAGTGCTATAAATTTCCCCCTTAGCACTGCTTTTGCTGCATCCCATAGGTTTTGGTATGTTGTGTTCTCATTTTCATTCGTCTCTATATATTTAGCAATTTCTCTTGCTATTTCTTCTTTAACCCACTGATTGTTTAGGAGTGTGTTGTTTAACCTCCAGGTATTTGTGAATTTTCTAAGTCTCTGATGGTTATTGACTTCTAATTGTATTCCATTGTGGTCAGAGAATGTGCTTTGAATAATTTCAATCTTTTTAAATTTATTGAGGCTTGTTTTATGTCCCAGCATATGATCTATTCTGGAGAAAGTTCCGTGAGCACTAGAAAAGTATGTGTATCCTGGTGATTTGGGATGTAATGTCCTGTAGATGTCTGTTAAATCTAATTCATTTATCAGATTGTTTAGGTTTTCAATTTCCTTATTGGTCTTCTGTCTGGTTGATCTATCTATAGGAGAGAGTGATGTGTTGAAGTCTCCCACAATTATTGTGGAAACATCAATTGCTTCCTTTAGTTTTGCCAATGTTTCTCTCATGTATTTTGTGGCACCTTGATTGGGTGCATAGACATTTACGATTGTTATTTCTTCTTGCTGAATTGCCCCTTTTATTAGTATGTAGTGGCCTTCTTTGTCTCTCAAAACATCCCTGCATTTGAAGTCTATTTTATCTGAGATTAATATTGCTACACCTGCTTTCTTTTGGCTGTAGCTTGCATGAAATATTTTTTTCCATCCTTTCACTTTCAGTTTCTTTGTGTCCCTGTGTCTAAGATGAGTCTCTTGTATGCAACATATTGATGGTTCATTTTTTTTGATCCATTCTGCGAATCTATATCTTTTAATTGGGGAGTTTAATCCATTTACATTCAACGTTAAAACCGTGAAGGCATTTCTTGAATCGGCCATCTTATCCTTTGGATTATGTTTGCCATATTTTTCCCTCTCTCTATTAATATCCTTTATTGTACCCATACCGAATCTCTTTAGTACTGAACCTTTCTCCAAGTCTCTCTGTCCTGTCTTTGTTTCTCTGTCTGTAGGGCTCCCTTTAGTATCTCCAGTAGGGCAGGTCTCTTGTTAGCAAATTCTCTCAGCATTTCTTTGTCTGTGAAAAATTTAAGCTCTCCCTCAAATTTGAAGGAGAGCTTTGCTGGATAAAGTATTCTTGGCTGGAAATTCCTCTCTCTCAGAATTTTAAATATATCGTGCCATTGCCTTCTCGCCTCCATGGTGGCTGCTGAGTAGTCACTACTTAGTCTTATGCTGTTTCCTTTGTATGTGGTGAATTGCTTTTCTCTTGCTGCTTTCAGAACTTGCTCCTTCTCTTCTGTGTTTGACAGTGTGATCAGTATATGTCTCGGAGTGGGTTTTTTTTGGATTTATTCTATTTGGAGTTCGCTGAGCATTTATGATTTGTGTATTTATGTTGTTTAGAAGATTTGGGAAGTTTTCCCCAACAATTTCTTTGAATACTCTTCCTAGACCTTTACCCTTTTCTTCCCCTTCTGGGACACCAATGAGTCTTATATTCGGACGTTTCATATTATCTATCATATCCCTGAGGTCCATTTCGAGTTTTTCAATTTTTTTCCCCATTCTTTCTTTTATGCTTTCATTTTCCATTCTGTCATCTTCCAGGTCACTGATTCGTTGTTCAACTTCCTCTAGTCTTGTACTATGAGTGTCCAGAATCTTTTTAATTTGGTCAACAGTTTCTTTAATTTCCATAAGATCATCCATTTTTTTATTTAGTCTTGCAATGTCTTCTTTATGCTCTTCTAGGGTCTTCTTGATTTCCTTCATATCCCGTACTATGGTCTCATTGTTCATCTTTAGTTCTTTGAGTAGCTGCTCTAGGTGTGTCTCTTCTGGTCTTTTGATTTGGGTGCTTGGGCTTGGGTTATCCATATCGTCTGGTTTTTTCATATGCTTTATAATTTTCTGTTGTTTTTGGCCTCGTGGCATTTGCTGTCCTTGATAGGGTTCTTTTAGGGTTTGTAGACCAGTTGAAGTCCTTATCTCTAATTTATCAGATCTACAGCTTCGTGGAGTACACTTTCTCTAACTAACCAGCAGGTGGCGTCCACGAGCCACCTGTTCTCCACAAGCCAGATCTCCCCTGCTTAGCCTTTTTGGTGAGTGGGGGAGTGAGTCTTGTGGGGCCCAATTGGTGTCCCAAGCTTGCGTGTGTAGTTGGTGTTGCCTGCCCTGTATGTGGGGCGTGTTTCTGGGCAGTCGGGGAGGGGGGGGTGGCCCTAACAATCAAATCTCCCTGATGATCCTAGAGTTTTAAAGCTACTGCAATAGTCTAATCCTTCAGTTCAGTCCTGCCACAGTTTGTCTCTGCCACTGATCCACAAGTCTTTGGTATTGGCGTATGGCTCCTGAGACTTGCAAGTGGGCCCCTCTTCCAGGCTGTGCACCCCGGGTCCTCTGTTGAGGGATGACTGTGCTATGTCACAGGTGAGTGCCGTCCCCCCAGGGCAGTTCTGGGCTGCTGGGCTGTGTTGGGAGGCTCCCAGTCTGCTCAAATGATGGCTGAATGGGGCTCTGTTAATTCACACTGCTCCCCCTTCCCAGCTCTGGGACATTCAGCTGAGGTTGCAGGGAAGGCTAATGTCCACGCCCAGTTTTGTGGTGTGTGCCTGTTATTTGAAGCACTTCCGTCACACTGGGTTGTCTGGGGCAGCTCTGGGCTATGGGGCTGGCGATGGGCAGGAGTGTTTCCTGTCCACCAGGATGGTGGCTGTGAGCGGACACCCCCCTTTTCTTGGGAAGTTGTGTTGTTTAGTGAATTTTCTCAGCCACTGGATTATTGCCTTTTGTCTCAGAGCTCTCTTAGTTCTGCTCTTGACTTGACGTGCCCAAATTTCAATTCTTTGAAGCTTTCTGTATTGAGCTTCTTAGAGTAATTGTTTTAGAAAAAGCAAAAAGGATTTAAAAAAAAAAAAAACAAACAAACAAAAAAAAAAAAAAAACGGCCCTCCTCAGAGATCTAATGGGTTATTGAAATGCTAATAGACAAAGCAACCAGGGCCATTAAGGAAAGGTGCTCTGGGCGGAGAGATCAGCCTTGCTTCGGGATTTGCATATGCGCCTCAAGGCCTGATCTCTGCCCTTCCCCTTTCTGTGTTCACCAGAACTCCAAAAATCCTCTGCTTTTACTTTGGAGCTTCTCGTGTTGTTTTCCTTCTATGCCCGTCTCCTCTCTGCTGGGCTGGCTGCTCTCAGAGTCTCTGGTGTCTGGCCTCAGTCTATCTATGGTTGGAGTTTGAATCAGTAGAATGAGTTTCCGATGAGAGCAGCCACTGCAATTCTCCCTTCTCCTTCCTGGAGCTGACAGCCCCTCCTCCCCCGGGACTGAGCCTGGCAGGGAGGGGCGCGGGTCCCCTGGCCGCAAAAACTTACAGATTTCGCTGATCTCAGCAGTTCCACGTTTTCATGAGTGTTGTATGAAGTATGCCCAAAGACAGATTGCTCTGTGGTGTCCAGTCCACGCAGTTCCTGGCTTTTTACCTACTTTCCTGGAGGAGTAACTAAAACATACAGCTCACCAGTCTGTCATCTTGCCCCGCCCTCTCCAGGCATACTTCTTTCTTCTCCAAGTGCATAATAGCAATCTGGTAGTTGGTATCAGTCACCCCAGCCATTATATATAGTAAACTCCTTCTTTTCTTGTTCAGCCCAAAATGATCTGTTCGCAACCTCAACTTCCAGTTTAGTGGAACCATCATTGTGTCCTATGACAGAAGCATTCCTCTCATGGAACAAAAATCTCTAAACCAGCAGACTGAAAACTTTAAGGATGAGTATGATATTAGGTGTAAAAGAGGAGACACCCTGATTTTCCACCCCTTCATTTCCAGACCCATGCAGTATGTGAAAAGTAGCATAATTTATTGGTCCCTGATTCAAAGCATATGCTGCTTCTTATGATAGAACCTTCCCCTGGGAGGATGTTGTTTCTCAAATGGCATTCTGACAGTAAGCCATTCCTCTGTAACATCAAGACCAGTGAATTACAGAGGCATGATCCCATTGTCAAAAAAAGGTTATCAATTAATTTATGTTCCAGTGATTTTTTAATTTTTAACACAGTTTTATTCACATACTATATAGTCCATCCAAAGTGTACAATCAGTGGCTCTCAGTATAATCACAGAGCTGTGCTTACACACCCCAGTCAATTTTAGAACATTGCCATAACTCCCAAAAGAAAAGCCACATGCCCCTTATACCCCCCTATTAATGACACTTAGCTTCAGTGTGGTACCTTTTTTACAGTTGATGGAAAAACATTAAGATAGTACTGTTAACTGTAGTCTGTAGTTTGCATTTGATACATTTCCCCCCATGTACTACCCGATTACCAATACTGAGTAGTTGTGACATAAATTTGTTCTAATCCATGGAAAAACATTCCTGTTTTTGCACTATCAACCTCCTTCATCATCCACAGTAGGGTTCACTATGTTATAGTCCCTCGTTTTATCCCCTAGCTTTCCTTCTAGTGATCCTAAACTTCTCCTTTCAACCTATATCACACACAATACGATTCAGCACTATTATTTACGCACACACAATAATGTGCTACCATCACCTCTGTCCGTTTCCAAACATTGACAGTCACCGTTATTTAAAAATTCTGCACAAATTATGTATCAGTTACTATTCTCTATCCTCATTCTATTTTCTGATAACCTATATTCTAGATATTAACTCTGAGTTTGCTCATTATATTTCATTCATGTTAGTGAGATCATACCATATTTGTCCTTTACAGTTTGGTTTATTTCACCAAACTCCCAGTGGTTTTTAACATTTTTATTTTATGTTTGTTGTAAGCTATTTTAGACCTATTTAGGCAATTTTTTTCCTATGTTACTATTTTACATACATAAGGGAAAATAAAATAGAAGTAAACTGGTTGTAATTCCTGAATATTTTCACATTTGGAGTTTGACCCTTCTGAATCTTTTTTTGACTAGTATATATGTTTGTGTTTTTCCACACAACGTCATCATCAAGAATGTTTGGTGATACAGAATTTCTTCAAAGAGTGCTCCTGTTGTTTCTGGGATTTTCTTCCAAGGCATTAACATTCATGCTGCAAGATTTGAAGCTTAGTCCTTTCTAGATATCAGGCAATATCATTGGAAGGTTTTAAGACTGAAGCTTTGCACAGATGTGAGCAACAATCGTACAGTTGCTTTCTGGCTGACACCTATTGTAAGACTGCTGATTTAAAGGCAATTCCCAATTTCAGAGATGTTAAAATATGGATCTTAGAATTGATAAACTGTAATTTTTATTTGTCACAGGCCTTTGTGTCAGATGCTAGGCTGGGCACTTTATGTCCATTATCTCTGAATATCGTAATCTTTTAAGATTATATTATTGCCTTTGCTTTACAGGAACAGAATGGGCTGATTTAATCAGATCATTTAGCCAGTAACAGGTGGAGTGGGATTCACACCCAGGTCTAATAAATCCAAAACTTAATGATGCTCTTTCTGTGCTTTAAGGGGGTGGTCTGTTTGAGAGATTAGATGAGAATGAGTGTATACTGTACGCAATCCTTAGTAGTGCTGGCATGGCAAACTCAGCCAGAAAAAAACACCCATGGTTGAAGATTTAAAATCAAGAATTACCAAAGCTCAGGATTGAGGAAGGGTATATTTTTAGAGCGTGAGGAAAATGGCCATGCTTGGACGGAGGCCAGATAAGGAGATGGGTTAAGGCAAGAGGAGGCTATAGAATGATTGAAGGTTTACAATTTGTGATGAAGGCAGAGTAGATTCAGTAAGAATAAAGGAGTAGCAGAGTTGTAAAGTAGAATATAGTGTTATAAACAAGAAATTTTATAGTTCAAGATACGAGAGGTGAAACAGTTCTAATAAGGTGGTTCCAGGTGTGACTAAAAGTAGGAAAGAGATGCAAAACACTGATGAAATGAATAAGTAGAAGTGCTTTTAATAATTTCACTAAGATAACAGGTGTGAACTAGGTTTATCTGAGATAAATTGGGATATATAGTCATTCTGTGAATTAAGGAACTTAAAGTGCCAAGATACTAATTGGGTCTTTGACCTGTAGTGAGTTGTAAAATTTCTCTCTCAGTCTGGGAACTCTGAATTTAGAATCTGAAGATTTGTTTCTAAATCTTTGCCCTCCAACTTTGCAAAGTGTTAGCTTTTTAAAATGTCTTTCCTGAACTTCAGGTTCAGAAAACAGTTATAGTCTCCCTCTCTTCCACTCTCACATTCACTGTGAAGGACACTAAAAGCAAATATTTATTTTTCCGTAGGATTTAATTTTGTGGTCTTGCAATACTGCCTAATAATTCCCTGCACCTTTTTCACTTTCTGATAGTAATGCACAACGACTTACAGATCATCCTATCTCTGTGTTTGCAAGCTCCTTTAGTTTCTCCAGGTGCCTCTTTTTTGCTTAGAAGTTCTTCAGGAAGAGTGATAAATGCTATAGATGTCAATCGCTAATTGTTATGTAGAAAATGCCTGTTTAGTTTTCATGGTCTAGGACAGGTATCTGTCTTTTCCCTTCAGTTGCACCTTTTCATTGCCTTAAAGAGACCTTAACATTTAAAAAAATTTTTTTTAATGTTATGAAGATTTTAGTTCATTTTTATTCATCTGAATTTTCTTCTCTCCAGATTGTTTAAAGGGAGTTATTTACCTTTCCATTGTGGAAATTCCCAAGTTCTCACTGTGGAATTAAGATAGTTGTCTTTTCAAGGAGTTTGCATATTATGAATTAGAGATTCTAGTGATGCAAAATAATTTAGATAAATTAAATGAAAAGTAGTAAACAATGCATTAATTTTTTTTATTATGCTCTAAGGCTTCTCAAACTTCAAAAATAAGATTTTTTCCTGTGGCTTATGTGCAAATTTTCATTGAAGCCTATGCTTTGTACCTTTCCTAAGAAGGAGGTCTCATTTCACAGTATAGCAAATAACTTTATTTCTTTTCTATGGTTTGACAGTTTAGGTGGCTTTCCTAAAATGGGAAGAATTGGGTGTTTAAGTGATAAATAATTTGAGAGCTTGATGACCTGAATTCCCCTTCTGCAGTAGCAAAATCCTACGGTCTATTTTTTCCATTGTGCTACCATATAAATGGTATATACAGGCATGTTTAACTAAAGAGTGACATTTAAGGTCATGGACTAGAGAAAGCATTTCTGTATAGCTAATGTTATAGAACATAGTAATATAGAAGTCATTTGTGGGGTGGATTATTTATGGTAGAGAATTTGTTGGATTCTACTCAAAACACTGATATTAGGGGTCAGTCCTTAGAACATAGATACAGCTTGATAAAACAATATGTGTAGCATTGGGATTTTATTTCTATATAGCTATTATTAACGGTGTGCTAAGTTATAAACATTTGACTTATAATTATCCTATATATATTAAGAACTGGTTTCCTTTTTATATCCCACCTGTGCCAGTTTGAATGTGTTGTGTCCCCCAAATACCATTATCTTTGATGTACTCTTGTGGGGCAGACATTTTGGTGCTGATTAGATTTGCTTGGAATGTGCCCCACCCAGCTGTGGATGATGATTCTGATGAGATATTCCCATGGAGGCATGGCCCCACCCATTCAGGATGGGGCTTGATCAGTGGAGCCATATAAATGAGCTGACTCAAAGAGAAGGAACTCAGGGCAACTGTGAGTGATGTTTTAAAGAGGAGCCACAGCCAAGAGGGACACTTGAAGAAAGCACAGGAGCTGCAGATGAGAGAGAGTTTGAAGATGGCCGTTCAACGCAGACTCTTGCTCCAGAGAAGCTAAGAGAGGACAAATACCCCAAGTGCAAATAAGAGTGACATTTTTGAGGAACTGCAGCATTAGCAAACTAGAACACCATCCATAGTCTTCTTCAGCTTTCCTCTAGCCTTTATGCAGCATTCAAGTTCTTGGTGGTAGTAATTTTCTGGCAACTGATAAAGGAAGCTTTTGCCCAGTGTTGCTATTCTGCCATTGTCTACTTTTCTCTACCAACCCCTTCTCACGTTGCCCCTAAGTAAGTTCCCTGTATTTACTGCTGCTTATCCTCTGGCTAGTACCATAATTAATTCCATCTGTCTTTCCCACACATCTGTATATACACACACTTTTCTGCTTAAACCTCATTTGTCCTTAACTTCCTTCTTCTCTCTTTAATTTTTTTAATTTTTATTTTTTTATTGTAGAATATAGCATGTATACATAAAAGTGATGACTTTCCAAGTGCAATTTAACAAGCAGTTACAGAGCAAATTTCAAAGAATGCCATGGGTCACACAGTTCCACAGTCTCAGTTATTTCCTTATTGTGAAATAAACATGCAAAAAGGTAATATCTTTCAAAGTATGCTTTAACAAGTAATTATATAGGAAATTTCCAAAAATGTTATGAGTTACAGTACCATAGTTTGTTATTTCCTTATTGTGAAATATAATACATACAAAAAGGTGATAAATTTCAAATTACAATTTAACAAGTAGCTATAGAATAAATTTCAAAGGATGCTTTGGGTTACCATTCCACCATTTCAGTTCTTTCCTTCTAGCTATTCTAATACCCTAGCAACTAAGAAGAAGAAAATTATATAGAGATTCAGTATTCATCATACTTTGTTAAATTCCTTCTTGTCTGTTGCTACCCTTCCTCTAGTTTAATCACTTTCCTGATCTTCAGGGATACCTAGGCAGGACCACCCTCACTTGTTCATGTTGAGAAGGGATGTCGACATAATGGGAAAAGGGAGCACCTCTGGTTGATGTTCTTGAAGAGGCTATTGTCTCTGGGCTTTGGGACTTAGCTGACATAGGAGTTCTCAGGAGGATATAAGTTTCTGAAGAATGAACTTAGTGAAACTTTTATAGAGTCTCAGCTAGGGATCCAGGTATTCTTTAGCGCTTTCAGGACTACCGTTGACTTGGGCTTATCATACATACTGTGGTCATTTGGCAGATCAAGCTGAAGCTTGCATAGGAGTAACCTCCAGGACAGCCTCTTGATTCTATTTGAATTCTTTAGCCACTGAAACCTTATTTTGTTGCTTTTCTTTTCCCCCTTTGGTCAAAAAGGCATTCTCAACCCCTTGATGCCAGAGTCAGGCTCTTTCCTGGAATCCGTGTCCCACGTCGCCTGGGAGACTCATTCATCTGAGGGGTCCTGTCCCACATTGGGGGGAGGGTGGTGAATTTATTTGCAGAGTTAGGCTTAGAGAGATAAAGTCCACATTTCAGCTTTGCAACCGTAAGTTTCACCAGAGCAAGCCTCAAGATTGAGGGCTTGAGAGTGTGTGCCTGAGCGCCACTCGGACACTCTGGAACCAGGACCGGGGGCCCTCACTGGGAGCGCGTCCACTCGGCACCCAGGCAGGCAAACAAAAGAAAAAGGAAAAACTCAGAAGTGAATTTCTTCCACTCAATTTAGATGCACATGATTGGTTAGCTTTGCTGATTGCAAATCAACCCTTGAGCAGTCAGACTACTGGCAAGTTACTCCTCCAGGAAAGTAGGCAAAAAGCCAGGAACTGCGTGGACTGGACACCACAGAGCAATCTGTCTTTGGGCATACTTCATACAACACTCATGAAAACGTGGAACTGCTGAGATCAGCGAAATCTATAGACTGAGACCAGACACCAGAGACTCTGAGAGCAGCCAGCCCAGCAGAGAGGAGACACGCATAGAAAAAAAACAACACGAAAAACTCCAAAATAAAAGCAGAGGATTTTTGGAGTTCTGGTGAACACAGAAAGGGGAAGGGCGGAGATCAGGCCTTGAGGCGCATATGCAAATCCCCAAGCAAGGCTGATCTCTCTGCCCTGTGCACCTTTCCTTAATGGCCCTGGTTGCTTTGTCTATTAGCATTTCAATAACCCATTAGATCTCTGAGGAGGGCCGTTTTTTTTGTTTGTTTGTTTGTTTTTTAAATCCTTTTTGCTTTTTCTAAAACAATTACTCTAAGAAGCTCAATACAGAAAGCTTCAAAGAATTAAAATTTGGGCACGTCAAGTCAAGAGCAGAACTAAGAGAGCTCTGAGACAAAAGGCAATAATCCAGTGGCTGAGAAAATTCACTAAACAACACAACTTCCCAAGAAAAGGGGGGTGTCCGCTCACAGCCACCATCCTGGTGGACAGGAAACACTCCTGCCCATCGCCAGCCCCATAGCCCAGAGCTGCCCCAGACAACCCAGTGTGACGGAAGTGCTTCAAATAACAGGCACACACCACAAAACTGGGCGTGGACATTAGCCTTCCCTGCAACCTCAGCTGAATGTCCCAGAGCTGGGAAGGGGGAGCAGTGTGAATTAACAGAGCCCCATTCAGCCATCATTTGAGCAGACTGGGAGCCTCCCAACACAGCCCAGCAGCCCAGAACTGCCCTGGGGGGACGGCACTCACCTGTGACATAGCACAGTCATCCCTCAACAGAGGACCCGGGGTGCACAGCCTGGAAGAGGGGCCCACTTGCAAGTCTCAGGAGCCATACGCCAATACCAAAGACTTGTGGGTCAGTAGCAGAGACAAACTGTGGCAGGACTGAACTGAAGGATTAGACTATTGCAGTAGCTTTAAAACTCTAGGATCATCAGGGAGATTTGATTGTTAGGGCCACCCCCCCTCCCCGACTGCCCAGAAACACGCCCCACATACAGGGCAGGCAACACCAACTACACACGCAAGCTTGGTACACCAATTGGGCCCCACAAGACTCACTCCCCCACTCACCAAAAAGGCTAAGCAGGGGAGATCTGGCTTGTGGAGAACAGGTGGCTCGTGGACGCCACCTGCTGGTTAGTTAGAGAAAGTGTACTCCACGAAGCTGTAGATCTGATAAATTAGAGATAAGGAGTTCAATAGGTCTACAAACCCTAAAAGAACCCTATCAAGTTCAGCAAATGCCACGAGGCCAAAAACAACAGAAAATTATAAAGCATATGAAAAAACCAGACGATATGGATAACCCAAGCCCAAGCACCCAAATCAAAAGACCAGAAGAGACACACATAGAGCAGCTACTCAAAGAACTAAAGATGAACAATGAGACCATAGTACGGGATATGAAGGAAATCAAGAAGACCCTAGAAGAGCATAAAGAAGACATTGCAAGACTAAATAAAAAAATGGATGATCTTATGGAAATTAAAGAAACTGTTGACCAAATTAAAAAGATTCTGGACACTCATAGTACAAGACTAGACGAAGTTGAACAACGAATCAGTGACCTGGAAGATGACAGAATGGAAAATGAAAGCATAAAAGAAAGAATGGGGAAAAAAATTGAAAAACTCGAAATGGACCTCAGGGATATGATAGATAATATGAAACGTCCGAATATAAGACTCATTGGTGTCCCAGAAGGGGAAGAAAAGGGTAAAGGTCTAGGAAGAGTATTCAAAGAAATTGTTGGGGAAAACTTCCCAAATCTTCTAAACAACATAAATACACAAATCATAAATGCTCAGCGAACTCCAAATAGAATAAATCCAAAAAAACCCACTCCGAGACATATACTGATCACACTGTCAAACATAGAAGAGAAGGAGCAAGTTCTGAAAGCAGCAAGAGAAAAGCAATTCACCACATACAAAGGAAACAGCATAAGACTAAGTAGTGACTACTCAGCAGCCACCATGGAGGCGAGAAGGCAGTGGCACGATATATTTAAAATTCTGAGTGAGAGGAATTTCCAGCCAAGAATACTTTATCCAGCAAAGCTCTCCTTCAAATTTGAGGGAGAGCTTAAATTTTTCACAGACAAAGAAATGCTGAGAGAATTTGCTAACAAGAGACCTGCCCTACTGGAGATACTAAAGGGAGCCCTACAGACAGAGAAACAAAGACAGGACAGAGAGACTTGGAGAAAGGTTCAGTACTAAAGAGATTCGGTATGGGTACAATAAAGGATATTAATAGAGAGAGGGAAAAATATGGCAAACATAATCCAAAGGATAAGATGGCCGATTCAAGAAATGCCTTCACGGTTTTAACGTTGAATGTAAATGGATTAAACTCCCCAATTAAAAGATATAGATTCGCAGAATGGATCAAAAAAAATGAACCATCAATATGTTGCATACAAGAGACTCATCTTAGACACAGGGACACAAAGAAACTGAAAGTGAAAGGATGGAAAAAATATTTCATGCAAGCTACAGCCAAAAGAAAGCAGGTGTAGCAATATTAATCTCAGATAAAATAGACTTCAAATGCAGGGATGTTTTGAGAGACAAAGAAGGCCACTACATACTAATAAAAGGGGCAATTCAGCAAGAAGAAATAACAATCGTAAATGTCTATGCACCCAATCAAGGTGCCACAAAATACATGAGAGAAACATTGGCAAAACTAAAGGAAGCAATTGATGTTTCCACAATAATTGTGGGAGACTTCAACACATCACTCTCTCCTATAGATAGATCAACCAGACAGAAGACCAATAAGGAAATTGAAAACCTAAACAATCTGATAAATGAATTAGATTTAACAGACATCTACAGGACATTACATCCCAAATCACCAGGATACACATACTTTTCTAGTGCTCACGGAACTTTCTCCAGAATAGATCATATGCTGGGACATAAAACAAGCCTCAATAAATTTAAAAAGATTGAAATTATTCAAAGCACATTCTCTGACCACAATGGAATACAATTAGAAGTCAATAACCATCAGAGACTTAGAAAATTCACAAATACCTGGAGGTTAAACAACACACTCCTAAACAATCAGTGGGTTAAAGAAGAAATAGCAAGAGAAATTGCTAAATATATAGAGACGAATGAAAATGAGAACACAACATACCAAAACCTATGGGATGCAGCAAAAGCAGTGCTAAGGGGGAAATTTATAGCACTAAACGCATATATTAAAAAGGAAGAAAGAGCCAAAATCAAAGAACTAATGGATCAACTGAAGAAGCTAGAAAATGAACAGCAAACCAATCCTAAACCAAGTAGAAGAAAAGAAATAACAAGGATTAAAGCAGAAATAAATGACATAGAGAACAAAAAAACAATAGAAAGGATAAATATCACCAAAAGTTGGTTCTTTGAGAAGATCAACAAGATTGACAAGCCCCTAGCTAGACTGACAAAATCAAAAAGAGAGAAGACCCATATAAACAAAATAATGAATGAAAAAGGTGACATAACTGCAGATCCTGAAGAAATTAAAAAAATTATAAGAGGATATTATGAACAACTGTATGGCAACAAACTGGATAATGTAGAAGAAATGGACAATTTCCTGGAAACATATGAACAACCTAGACTGACCAGAGAAGAAATAGAAGACCTCAACCAACCCATCACAAGCAAAGAGATCCAATCAGTCATCAAAAATCTTCCCATAAATAAATGCCCAGGGCCAGATGGCTTCACAGGGGAATTCTACCAAACTTTCCAGAAAAAACTGACACCAATCTTACTCAAACTCTTTCAAAACATTGAAAAAAATGGAACACTACCTAACTCATTTTATGAAGCTAACATCAATCTAATACCAAAACCAGGCAAAGATGCTACAAAAAAGGAAAACTACCGGCCAATCTCCCTAATGAATATAGATGCAAAAATCCTCAACAAAATACTTGCAAATCGAATCCAAAGACACATTAAAAAAATCATACACCATGACCAAGTGGGGTTCATTCCAGGCATGCAAGGATGGTTCAACATAAGAAAAACAATCAATGTATTACAACACATTAAAAACTCGAAAGGGAAAAATCAATTGATCATCTCAATAGATGCTGAAAAAGCATTTGACAAAATCCAACATCCCTTTTTGATAAAAACACTTCAAAAGGTAGGAATTGAAGGAAACTTCCTCAACATGATAAAGAGCATATATGAAAAACCCACAGCCAGCATAGTACTCAATGGTGAGAGACTGAAAGCCTTCCCTCTAAGATCAGGAACAAGACAAGGATGCCCGCTGTCACCACTGTTATTCAACATTGTGCTGGAAGTGCTAGCCAGGGCAATCCGGCAAGACAAAGAAATAAAAGGCATCCAAATTGGAAAAGAAGAAGTAAAACTGTCATTGTTTGCAGATGATATGATCTTATATCTAGAAAACCCTGAGAAATCAACGATACACCTACTAGAGCTAATAAACAAATTTAGCAAAGTAGCGGGATACAAGATTAATGCACATAAGTCAGTAATGTTTCTATATGCTAGAAATGAACAAACTGAAGAGACACTCAAGAAAAAGATACCATTTTCAATAGCAACTAAAAAAATCAAGTACCTAGGAATAAACTTAACCAAAGATGTAAAAGACCTATACAAAGAAAACTACATAACTCTACTAAAAGAAATAGAAGGGGACCTTAAAAGATGGAAAAATATTTCATGTTCATGGATAGGAAGGCTAAATGTCATTAAGATGTCAATTCTACCCAAACTCATCTACAGATTCAATGCAATCCCAATCAAAATTCCAACAACCTACTTTGCAGACTTGGAAAAGCTAGTTATCAAATTTATTTGGAAAGGGAAGATGCCTCGAATTGCTAAAGACACTCTAAAAAGAAAAACGAAGTGGGAGGACTTACACTCCCTGACTTTGAAGCTTATTATAAAGCCACAGTTGCCAAAACAGCATGGTACTGGCACAAAGATAGACATATAGATCAATGGAATCGAATTGAGAATTCGGAGATAGACCCTCAGATCTATGGCCGACTGATCTTTGATAAGGCCCCCAAAGTCACCGAACTGAGCCATAATGGTCTTTTCAACAAATGGGGCTGGGAGAGTTGGATATCCATATCCTAAAGAATGAAAGAGGACCCCTACCTCACCCCCTACACAAAAATTAACTCAAAATGGACCAAAGATCTCAATATAAAAGAAAGTACCATAAAACTCCTAGAAGATAATGTAGGAAAACATCTTCAAGACCTTGTATTAGGAGGCCACTTCCTAGACTTTACACCCAAAGCACAAGCAACAAAAGAGAAAATAGATAAATGGGAACTCCTCAAGCTTAGAAGTTTCTGTACCTCAAAGGAATTTCTCAAAAAGGTAAAGAGGCAGCCAACTCAATGGGAAAAAATTTTTGGAAACCATGTATCTGACAAAAGACTGATACCTTGCATATACAAAGAAATCCTACAACTCAATGACAATAGTACAGACAGCCCAATTATAAAATGGGCAAAAGATATGAAAAGACAGTTCTCTGAAGAGGAAATACAAATGGCCAAGAAACACATGAAAAAATGTTCAGCTTCACTAGCTATTAGAGAGATGCAAATTAAGACCACAATGAGATACCATCTAACACCGGTTAGAATGGCTGCCATTAAACAAACAGGAAACTACAAATGCTGGAGGGGATGTGGAGAAATTGGAACTCTTATTCATTGTTGGTGGGACTGTATAATGGTTCAGCCACTCTGGAAGTCAGTCTGGCAGTTCCTTAGAAAACTAGATATAGAGCTACCATTCGATCCAGCGATTGCACTTCTCGGTATATACCCGGAAGATCGGAAAGCAGTGACACGAACAGATATCTGCACGCCAATGTTCATAGCAGCATTATTCACAATTGCCAAGAGATGGAAACAACCCAAATGTCCTTCAACAGATGAGTGGATAAATAAAATGTGGTATATACACACGATGGAATACTACGCGGCAGTAAGAAGGAACGATCTGGTGAAACATATGACAACATGGATGAACCTTGAAGACATAATGCTGAGCGAAATAAGCCAGGCACAAAAAGAGAAATATTATATGCTACCACTAATGTGAACTTTGAAAAATGTAAAACAAATGGTTTATAATGTAGAATGTAGGGGAACTAGCAGTAGAGAGCAATTAAGGAAGGGGGAACAATAATCCAAGAAGAACAGATAAGCTATTTAACGTTCTGGGAATGCCCAGAAATGACTATGGTCTGTTAATTTCTGATGGATGTAGTAGGAACAAGTTCACTGAAATGTTGCTATATTATGTAACTTTCTTGGGGTAAAGTAGGAACATGTTGGAAGTTAAGCAGTTATCTTAGGTTAGTTGTCTTTTTCTTACTCCCTTGCTATGGTCTCTTTGAAATGTTCTTTTATTGTATGTTTGTTTTCTTTTTAACTTTTTTTTTTATACAGTTGATTTGAAAAAAGAAGGGAAAGTTAAAAAAAAAAAAAAAAGAAAAAAGACAAACAAGGAAAAAAAAGAAAAAAAGATGTAGTGCCCCCTTGAGGAGCCTGTGGAGAATGCAGGGGTATTCGCCTACCCCACCTCCATGGTTGCTAACATGACCACAGACATAGGGGACTGGTGGTTTGATGGGTTGAGCCCTCTACCATAAGTTTTACCCTTGGGAAGACGGTTGCTGCAAAGGAGAGGCTAGGCCTCCCTGTATTTGTGCCTAAGAGTCTCCTCCTGAATGCCTCTTTGTTGCTCAGATGTGGCCCTGTCTCTCTGGCTAAGCCAACTTGAAAGGTGAAATCACTGCCCTCCCCCCTACGAGGGATCAGACACCCAGGGAAGTGAATCTCCCTGGCAACGTGGAATATGACTCCCGGGGAGGAATGTAGACCCGGCATCGTGGGATGGAGAACATCTTCTTGACCAAAAGGGGGATGTGAAAGGAAATGAAATAAGCTTGAGTGGCAGAGAGATTCCAAAACGAGCCGAGAGATCACTCTGGTGGGCACTCTTACGCACACTTTAGACAACCTTTTTTAGGTTCTAAAGAATTGGGGTAGCTGATGGTGGATACCTGAAACTATTAAACTACAACCCAGAACCCATGAATCTCGAAGACAGTTGTATAAAAATGTAGCTTATGAGGGGTGACAGTGGGATTGGGAATGCCATAAGGACCAAACTCCACTTTGTCTAGTTTATGGATGGATGTGTAGAAAAGTAGGGGAAGCAAACAAACAGACAAAGGTACCTAGTGTTCTTTTTTACTTCAATTGCTCTTTTTCACTCTAATTATTATTCTTGTTATTTTTGTGTGTGTGCTAATGAAGGTGTCAGGGATTGATTTAGGTGATGAATGTACAACTATGTAATGGTACTGTAAACAATCGAAAGTACAATTTGTTTTGTATGACTGCGTGGTATGTGAATATATCTCAATAAAATGATGATTAAAAAAAAAAAAAAAAAAAAAGATTGAGGGCTTGACTTACAAAGTAGGGGGTTCCTAAGACCATGAGCCTTAGGAAAAGATCTCTGCTTTTCATGTCATTTCATTTATTTTATTTTTTAATTTTAAACATTTTATTTTGAAATATTTTCAAATTCACAGGACAGTTAAAAAAAACAATAGAAACCCCTTGCAGAGAATTCCAACATAACTCTGTCTCCCAGTCTCCCAGATACCCAGATATACCAATTTTAAGTTTGCCACATTTGCTAGATTATTCTATCTATCCATCAGTCTGAGACCATCTATCTAGCTATTTATGTCTGTCTATCAATCCATTTTCTGAACATTTGAGTGTAGATTGTTTACTTCATGCTCCTTGACTGTTTAATACTGCTATGTACATTCCATAAGAATGAAGATATTCACTTACATAGACACATTAAGTGCAGTTACCAAATTCAAGAGGTTTAACATCTATATAAAGCTTTTAGTTTATATGATAGTTTTTTCGTATGTCCCAATAGTGTCCTTTCATGTCTTTTCTCCTCCCTTATTAGACCACATCCAAGATCACACATTACCTTTAATTGTCATTGTTTCTTTAGTTGCTCTTTTTTTATGTGGGAATATATATACAATGCACCCTTTCCCATCTCAGTGACTTCCAACCATACATTCAGTGGGGTTAATTAATTATACTTCTATGTTGTGGTACCCTCATTGCCTTCCATTACTAAAACTTTCCCATCTCCCTGAACAGAAACCTTACAGCAATTTTGTATTAACTCCCCATTCCTCCTGCAGTTTGCCCCTGGCTACTTGTCCTCTAATTTCTGTCTCTCTGAGCTTGCTTATTTTTAACATGCTAAATCTGTAAGAATCTCATTTGCGTTTATGCCAACTTCGATATTATACACAAACTATGTTCTATACCCCTCCATCGCCCCACCTTTATGTAGTTCTTGTCACAAATTACATACATATACTAGTACAAAGTTTCTGATGTATCGTTATATTTTATACCTTTGCCTTTTAGATTGTGTAGGAAGTAAAAAGTGGAGTTACAAACTGAAAATACAGTAGTACTGGCATTTATATTTACTCCTGATGTTGCCCTTACTGGAGATCTTTATTTCTTCATGCAGCTTCCAACTATTGTCTAGTGTCCTGTGCTTTCAACCTGCAAACTCTCTTTAGCATCTCTTGTAGGGCTGGTTTAGTGGTGATGAACTGCCTCAACTTTTGTTTATCTCGGAATGTCTTAATCTCTTCCTCAATTTTGAAAGACAGTTTTGCCAGATACAGAATTCTTGGTTGGCACATGTTTGCTTTCAGCATTTAATATATGTTACCTCACTACCTTGTTGCTTCCAGGTATCCAATGAGAAGTTGGCACTTACTCTTATTGAGGCTCCCTTGTATGTGATATGTTGCTTCTTTATCTCTTGGTGCTTTCCGAATTCTCTGTTTACTTTTGGCATTTGACAGTTGGATGATAATATGTTGCTCTTTGGCATTTGACAGTTGGATGATATTATGTTGCAGTGTGGGTCTATTGGGTTATGCTTTTGGAGTTGGTTGAGCATCTTGGTTGTGTATATTCATGTCTTAGTTAAATTCAGGAATTTTTCAACCATTATTCCTTTGAAAATTGTCTCTGCCCTTTCGTCTCCTTCTGGGACACCCACAATGCATTCATTCATCAGGCTCTGTTCATTTTTCTTCATTGTTTCTGCCTCTTAGCCTAAGTTATTTCATTTGTCTTATCTTTAAGTGCACCCATTCTTGTCAGGTCCAATCTGCTGTTGAACTCCTCTAGGGAATTTTAAATTTCTATTACTGTGGTCTTCAGCTCTGTTTTGTTCATTTTCATAATTTCCGTCTCTCTGTTGATACTGTTTGTGTTCATCTTTTGTATTCCTGATTTCCTTTAGTTTTTTATGTATGCTCTTCTTTGGGTCATTAGCATATTTAGGAACATTTTTAAAAAGTCTTTGTGTTCCAGGTCTGATTTTTCTCATTGATGTATTTTAATGCTTTAATTTTTTCTTTTGCCTGGTACATCACTTCCTGTTTCTTGGCATGTTTTGTAATCTTTTGTAGAAACCTGGATATTTTGATATTTTAAGGTGTTAGTGCTGGAATTTAGTCTCCGAGGCATCTATCTGTTCTTTGAGCTTGTGTCCAACCAGTATTACAACACAGCTTTCCTTGAATGCTGGGATCTTAAAAAGGGGGGGAGTGTGGTGGGAGAAATACCTTTCCCAGTCTTTGCAGATTAACTTGTGCACATGCTCTCCTTCAGGGCTTACCTATAAAATGAGTTTGGACTAGAGCTTGATAATTTCTTATCTTAGGTATGCATATATGGCCCTGGCATTTTCCCATTTACACAGATACGAGTATCACCACTTCCCCAGGAAACAGTTTCCTCACAGTCCCAGGCAGGGACTGCAGTGTATGTCACTACAGTTGGCAGTCCTTTGCCCCAGGCAGTCACCTGACTACTCTTCTAGAGCATTCTGTAGTTTTGTACATGCAGGGCAAGTTCTAGGACGTTAAGTCCCTTAGACCACCACCAGACAGATTGGGCCTACTATGTGCACTAGGGTTACTCTGCTTTCTCTGAAACCATACCAGGGATCTGCTCTGGCTCCACACTAAGCTGGAAGGAGTGGGGAAGGGACCATCCAGGGTACCATGAGATCCAACTGCTTTTTTTTTTTTTTTTTTTAACAAACAAGATGTAATAATACTCACAAGAATACTTTGCCCCTAAATAGGAAAACTTTGCACATGGTTTTGTTTCAAAAGGTTACAAATTCAGTTCTTGAAAATCTAGCAGAGAAGCAGCAGGACTAATAGTCTGTTTCTGGAACTGTCTGCTAGCAAAATCAGCAGGTCTCTGATTTCAGGGAGTGGGGGAAGGGTTTACAGCCCATACTGCACTTCTTCCCTTAGCCAACCTCAGTACCGCCTGTTGATCTTCTTCAGCTTTTCCTAGTGATAATCATTGGCAGCCTTCTCATTAGCAGGATGCTTGTGGTTAGGAGGAGACTGCTCAGGCTCTGACTTCCCATGTCACTCACCCTGAAAGACTGGGCTTTGGGTTCTTCTTTGTTCCTCTGTATGTGGGGGCTTTGAACTCCTTATGATAAAATCGGTTGTGCTGCACATAATTTACAACCATGTGAGGGGGTACAAAAGATATCTCATTGTCTCTCTTGTACTGCTATTCTGCCAGCAGATGGACCTTGGCATCCTCCATGGAAATGATATTTTAAGCTTTAGCATTGATGCCAAGGGCTGCCTCAGGGATGCCACTCAGCATCTGGTTGGAAGGCATCTCCTCGATTTTCTTGCTGAGGATACATGGATATTTTCTGGAATTTCATAGACAAGCCTCTGCATACTTCAGCTTTACTTTCTGTTCCTCGTCTTCTACAATCCCTTTCCTCTTCTTAAGCTCTATCTCAGTGTACTTCATCCTACATGTGGGCATCCTCATCCCTTTGTTTGTTTTCTGCAGAAAGTAATGTCCCCAGGTGGAGGTCTTCCTCTTCACTGATACTATCTTTGCCCTTCTCCTTCAGTTTCTGCATGTCCACTATACCACCTGTCCTCATCTGAAAGGGGTCAGTCCACTAGATTGGTCTCTTTCTGCACATTCTCTCCTACCAGCAGCGCCACAGCACTCACCCCATTGGGTCTGTTCCTCAAATTCTGTACTTCTCGGGTCTCTTCCAGTTTTATTCGAACTTGTTCTGAGTCACACTGTGTAAGCTATATAGTTATATGATTGTCTTCAAGAATCAAGGATACTGGGTTGCAGGTCAACAGTTTCAGGTATTTCCTTCTAGCTATTCTAATACACTAAAAACTAAAAAAGGATATCTGTGTAATGCATAAGAATAACCCAGAATGACCTCCCAACTCCATTTGAAATCTCTCAGTCCCTGAAACTTTATTTTGTTTCATTTCTCTTTCCCCTTTTGGTCCAGAAGGCTTTCTCAATCCTATAATGCCAGGTCCAGACTCATCCCAGGGAGTAATGTCCCACTTTGCCAGGGAGATTTATACCCCTGGGAGTCATGTCCCACGTAAGGGGCAGGGCAGTGAGTTTACCTGGTGAGTTGGCTTAGAGAGAGAAGCCACATGTGAGCAACAAAGACTTTCTCTGGGGGTGACTCTTAGGCATAATTATAAATAGGTTTAGCCTCTCCTTTGCATTCATAAGGGCTAGTCCCAATATCAAGGGCTTAGCCTACTGATATACTTTGTGAGAATATCAGTAATTCCCCAGGTGGGGAAGTTTAATATTTATACATTTTTCCCCAGTCCCTCAAGGGAGATTTGCAAATACTCTTTATACTATGCCCAGATAACTCTTGGATGTGTCGAGGCTTCATGCTAACCTGTACAAACCAACCAGATCTCACCCCTATTCAAGGTTCTATGTAATTATGATGTTTGAATAAACTGATCATACAAGTTAAATTATATAGTGTGTGTGCCAGTTTGAATACACTGTGTCCCCCAAATGCCATTATCTTTGATGTAATCTTGTATGGGCAGACGTTATCAGTGTTGATTAGATTGTAATTTTTTGAGTGTTTCTGTGGAGATGTGCCCCACCCAGCTGTGGGTGATGACTCTGATTGGATAATTTCCATGGAGGCGTTGCTCTGCCCATTCAGGGTGGGTCTAAGTTGAGTCACTGGAGCCATATAAATGAGCTGATGGACAGGGGGAACTCAGTGCAGCTGTGAGTGATGTTTTGAAGAGGAACTACAGACAAGAGGGACACTTTGAAGAAAGCACAGGAGCTGCAGATGAGAGAAAGTTTGAAGACAGCCATTGAAAGCACTCTTGCTCTGGAGAAGCTGAAAGAGGGCAAATACCCCCAGTGCAACTAAGAGTGACATTTTTGAGGAACTGCAGCCTAGAGAGGAACGTCCTGGGAGAAAGCCATTTTGAAACCAGAACTCCGGAGCAGACGCCAGCCACGTGCCTTCCCAGTTAACAGAGGTTTTCCGGATGCCATTGGCCATCCTCCAGTGAAGGCACCCGATTGTTGATGCCTTACCTTGGACACTTTATGGTCTTAAGACTGTAACTGTGTAACCAAATAAACCCCCTTTTATGAAGGCCAATCCATCTCTGGTGTTTTGCATCCTGGCAGCATTAGCAAACTAGAACAGTGTGCTACAGAAAATATAGATTTTTGCACCAAATAAACATCTCTCCCTTTGGTCTCACACAGAAGTTGAAGTTTTAAAAGACAGTCAATATCATCCTTTACCCTTTAGTCTGATTTACCTTAGTCCCAACCAAGTCCATTTTGTTCATATCCGTAACTGAAATCTGATCTCTTTTTCAGCTTCTTTAACATTTGCCCTATGGAGTAATGTTGACATTCATAGCTGCCGAACTCTGGCTCTGAATCTCAGATGTCACACAGATACCTGAAGTTCCAGGACTGACCAGGTGTATACAAACAGCTTAGCATCTCAGAATTTAGAAATAACCATTACTAATCATGAATGCTTTAAGAGCTTACAATCTAGAGGCTTTTACAGTAAGCCTTCCCCTGTGCTCTCAGATTCAGTTCTCAGTGTTTGCACATTGTGGTTAATCCATGTTATTGAGGTATTATAAGGTTTGTCTTTTCGATTCTGGCTTATTTCACTCAACATACAATCCTCACCTAGTTGCATACCTCACAACTTTGTTCCTTCTTGCACTGCTCAGTATTTCATTGTATCCTGTTATCAGTCGATATACCTTAGGCCACCTCCATCCACTGAAAATCATGAATACTGCTGCCATAAACACCAGTGTGCAAATGTCCATTCGTGTCCCTGCTCTCAGTTCTTCCAAGTATATATCCAATAACAAGGTTGCAGGACCATATGGCAGCCCCATTCTTAACTTCTGTAGCATCAACATTGGGGGCAAGGGGACGGGCGGAGTTGTGTTCAAGCAGGCAGCTACTCTTGCTTGATGGGGATTCTCCTCCCACCAGGTAATATGGTCCTGCCTGGTTCATCCACCACTACATCCCCAGCACCTGGCATACAGGAGACACTGAAAACTTCAATTGAATGTGTTTGGAGGTAGGGGAAGCGGAATAGAAGGCTGTGGAGGTTGCGGCTGGAGGATGACTGGGAGACGAGTACATACCTCTCTCCACATTTTCTCCAGCACTTGTGTCCCTCTGTTAATTTATTTTTTAAAGTTTTATTCACACCCCATACAATCCATACTAAGTAAACAATGATTCCTAGTATAATCACATAATTATGCATTCACCACCACAGTCTTTATGAGGATGTTTCCATTTCTTCTGCAACCGAAGAGGAAGAAGAGAAAAAAATGAAGAATAAAAAATAAAAGAAGGAATATAAAAATAAAATGAAATACAATGAAAAGGTCAGGCAACACCACCAGGAATCCCATACCTGCACTCCCTTATATCCCCCTCTTATAGACATTTACCTTTTGTATATTGCCTTTTTTATAATTAATGGAAGCATCGTACAATCTTACTGTTAATTATAGACTCTAGTTTGCATTGATTGTATTTTTCCCCCATACCATCCAATTTTCAACACCTTGCAGTGTTGACATTCATTTGTTCTCTCATGTAAAAACATTTATATTTGTACGTTTGATCACCATGATTGACCACTCAAGGTTTTGCTAAGTTATACAATCCCAGTCTTTTTCTTCTGTCTTTCCTTCTGGTGTCATACAGGCTCCTAGCCTTCTTTCAACCATGTCACATTAAAGAGTACTAACCTTGACTAAACTATATCTGTAATAAAACAGGAACTGTCTTTAAACAGTCTTTATTAGTCAGGATTCTCCAGGGAAACAAAACTGACAGGAGATAAAAATATATATATAAATAAAATACTTATATAAATAATGTAAATATTTTTAGATTTAGTATAGGAATTGGCTCACACAACTATGGGGACGGGCAAGTCCAAATTCTATAAGGTGGGCTGCAAGCTGGGAACTCCGATGGAGGTTTTCATTGAATTCCCCAGGAGAAGCTGGCTGGCTGAATTAGAGATGGAAATGCTTTCTTCTGACTGCTGAACTCATCAGTTCTCCTACAAGGTCTGATTGAATGAGACCTCTCTCATTGCTGAATGCAGACTTCTTAGTTGGTTGTAATCAGCCATAGATGCAGTCAACTTACTATTAAATCCATGAAATATCCTCACAGTAGCATTCAAGCCAGTGCTTGCTTGACCAAACAACTGGATGCCATAACCTAAGCCAAGTTGACACACGCACTTAAACATCATATAGTCTGAGCTGGTTTATACAGTTTCTTGGGCTTTCCCAAAGAATAATTTAATTTGTTGAAAGAAGTTTAGTGCATGTCAAAAAGTATACTTGTATGTTTTATTTATTCAGAAAATATTATACACACATCTTATTTTTATGAGACAAAGGTAGGATACGTAAAACATAGCCCCTACCCATTAGGATATTCTAGACTTCTTGAGGAGACTTGATTTTTATACTAATAACCATAGCAGAGACAGTGTAAGATAATTGCTTTATAATTGGTACGATATTTTCTGTTCACAGGAGTCAGTGAGCCCTTTGGACTAGGGTGTCCACTAGGGCTTCAAGAAAAGGAAGTAGAATTTGGGGTAAAGGTGTGTAATGAAGGGTAGAAGCAATTCCAGGACATAGTCGCATATTCATTCAGCATGTGTTAATTGAACTCTCTCTGTGAGCTCTTGCTTTTTCCTATGCAAAACTATAAAGAAGCCCAGGATGTTTTTGGAAGATAACCTGATTTGACTATAGTGGAGAGTTGAAGTTAATGTAGCATTTTATATTTGAATGGAGGTATATGCATATGTGTCTATATATATTATATACAAACATGAAAGTAGAATAAAGTTGTAAAATTGAATATGATGTTTTAAATTTCATAAGGCTTTTAGCTGTGGGAAGCCATCATTTGAGTTGATGGTAACATTAAATAGTTTAAGAAGAGTAATTAGAAAACTACATTTTGTTTTGAAAACCAAAAGGAATAAAATTGGATATAAGAAGGGCCTAAACTAGGGATGATGGCAGTAGACTCTAAATCATCAACTGTATTTTCTGGGAAGCTAACTCACTTTTGAGATGAACAGTCTGGGCTCTTGAGAATACTATAGTTTTTGTATGAGGAATTTACAATCTCTGTGCAATGACAAGAAATAATAAGAATGTGATAAATTAAGTGATAAGTAAACTCAGTTGAACTTTGAGTTTTAGCCCTAAAAGTTGCTCTGCTATGTTGTCCAAAATTAGAATATGTGTTTGATAGACTTCTAATGTTTGTAGTTACATGTTTAATTAGCTGTGCCCCTTCCTCACCTGCTTCCCGATTTTCACCTTAAATGTATATTAGATAAAATAGGAAAGGAAACCCTGAAGGAATACATATTGGCAAATACCTTAGTGCTCATCTTATCTGGCAATCCATGTATTTATACTTAGTGAGTGAACCACTATATAATGGAAAAATGTAAGTATTGCTCAGTTCTGGAACTCACATGTTTTCACACCTGGAGGGTACCTCTCCCCACCCTCCCACCCCCAATATTAGTATAATATGTAAGGATACCCTGAGTTTCATTCATATTTCAACAAATATTGGCCACTTCTATCAGGTGCATTTTTAAAGATCTGGCACTATGAAAATGAACACTTTTTTTAAAAGCTTGCCTTTGCAGAATTTACAAATCTGGTGCAAGAAAGACAGAGAACAAACAAGCATAATGTGAAAAATGGAAAAAAAGAAAAGCAGTAAGAGGGATACGAACTGTTGGGAGTAGGAGTTGTAGTTTAAATTTGTAGTTTGGGTACACTCTTATTTGACCAAAGATATGAGGCAACACATCACACTTAGGTAGCTTTAATTCATACTTAAGTAGTTAGCCTTTCTGATTATGATTTGGAAAAACAAGACCAATAATTTAAGGAATCATTTTGTTATATTCTTTTCCTGGTTGACAGTTTTATAGATAGGAAACATAGATTGGTATTGAGTTGAAATGAGAGAGGTATCAAGTTCACACAATCTTATAGAGGTTAATAAATTCTGAAAAATAAATAAGCACATTGATATGCTGAGAGTTAAAATTTTATCCTGGAAAGTATTAGATTGGTAATTCTGAGAACTAAATTGGCAATTTCCTTTTTTCTTCTTCTTCTTTAAATGTGATTTTTAAAAATTTTATTATTTTTAAATGCAATTTTATTGCGATATATTCATACACCATACAAACCACCTGAAGTATACAATCACTGGCTCACAGCCTTGGTTTTCTTTTAGTTTCATTTTTTTTTATATGTATCTCTAAAAATATAGTTTAATTTTTTTGTTTTTGAATTTTAAATGATTAGAAGTATACTGCATAGTTCCTCGTGTCCTGTGTCTTTTTCAGTATTATGTTTGAATTTCATCCATGTTATTTGTTTTCATTTATTTTTATTGCTGTGTAGTACTCCATTGTACCACAATTTATCCATTCTTCTGTTGACATTTGCTGTAGGACATAAATTTAGGTGGAATGGTAGGCTCATTGTGTATGCCTGTCTTCAACTATGCTGAAAAACACCAAAGTGATTGTACCAATTTACGTGCTCGTGAATGACAGTCCCTGTTCTACATTTGAAGCAATCCAAATGCTGGGCCAACAAATCTCAAAAAATTTTTAAATGATTGAAATTGTATGAGGTATGGTATCTAAGCACAATGGAGTTAAATAAACTAGTCCATCCACCCAGTGGAATAATACTCAGCAATAAAAGGAACAAATTACTAATACATACCACAATATGGATGAATCTCTAATTCATTATGCTCAGTGAATGTAGTTAGATCCAGTTAGTTGCATACTGTATGATTCCATTTATGTGACTTTTTGGAAAAGGCGAAATTTTAGGACAGAAAACAGATTAGGGGTTACCAAAGGCTAGGTAGGGGGTTAGAGATTGACTTCAAAGGAGCACAAGGAAACTTGGGGGTGATGGAAATTTTTTTTATTGTGGTAGTGGTGGTGGTGGTTACACATTTGTATGTATTTATCAAAATTTTTAGACTGAGACATCTAAAAAGGATGAATTATATGTAGATTACACCTCAATAAATGTACCTTTGAAAATGATAAATAGATTGGGAAAAGTTATGTGGTGCTAACACTAATCATAAGAAAGCTGCTGTGGAGATAACTTCAAACAAAGTAGACTTTATAACAAAGGATAAGGAAGAGCGTTTCATGATGAAGGGGGTTATTGTATCAAGAAAACATGAAAGTCTGAATACGTATACACCTAATATCAGAACCTCCAAATACACGCATGAACTGATAACTAAAAAGGATAAATAGATAAAACTACAATTATAGATGAAAATTTCAGCACTCTTCTCTTAGTAACTGATTGACAGATGTAGACAGAAAAACCAGTATCGTTAGAGAAGACTGACTATACCAGTAAACTTGACCTAATTGACTTTTCTAGAACAACTTCACCCAACAGTTGCAGAATACACATGGATAAGATAAACCATCTGGTGAGCTATTACACAAATCTCAATACCTATACAATGATTTAATATTAAAGTGTATACTCTGACCACAGGGAAATATATGAGAACATAATAAGAGAATGATATGCAGAAAATACACACATGTGAAAATTAAACAATGTACTTCTAAATGACAGATGAATAAGGAGAAATCACAAGGAAAATTAGAAAATATTTTGAACTGAATGAAAATGATACTGAAATTTGTGGGATAAAGCTGAAACAGTATTTACTGAGAAATTTATTTTAGTAAGGTTTTTTTTTAATTAGAGAAGTAGGTTTACAGAAAAATCATACACAAAATAGAATTCTCATATAACACCCTATTAATAACACTTGCTTTAGTGTGGTTTATATGTTGCAATCCATGAAGGAACAGTTCTATAATTGTACTATTAACTATAATCCATCATTTGCATTAGGGTTCAATGTGTTGTACAGTCTGTGTATTTTTTTTTTTAATTTTTATTCTAGTAACATATATCTAACCTAAAATTTTCCCTTTTAACCACATTCAAATACATAATACAGTGTGGTTGATTACATTCACAATGTTCTACCAATACCACCATCTGTTACCAAAACTTTACAATCAACTCAAGTAGAAACTCTGTGTAATTTAAGTATTAACTCCCCATTCCTATCCCTACCCTTACCCTGTCCCTGGATAACCTATATTCTAGATTCTGTGTCTTAAGTTTGCTTATTCTAATTATTTCATATCAGTGAGGTCATATTTGACCTTTGTGTCTGGCTTATTTCACTCAACATGATGTCTTCAAGGTTCATTCATGTTGTCATATGTATCAGAACTTCATTCCTTTTTTCAGGGGAATAATATTCTATTGTATATATATGCCACATTTTATTTACCTGTTCATCAGTTGAACCCTTGAGTTGCTTCCGTCTTTTGGCAATTGTGAATAATGCCTCTGTGAACACTGGTGTGCAGATAGCTGTTTGAGTCCCTGCTTTCAATTCTTTTGGCTATATACTAGAAGAGGAATTGGTAATTCTATGGTTAACTTTCTGAGCAACCACCAAACTGACTCCCACAGTAGATGCATCATTTTACATTGCCACCAACAATAAATGATTGTTCCTTTTTCTCTGCATCCTCTCCAACACTGGTAATTTCCTGTTTTAAATAGTAGCCATTCTAGTGGGTATGAAATGGTATCTCATTGTGATTTTGATTAGCATTTCCCTCATGGCTAATGGTGTTGAGCACCTTTTCATGTGCTTTTTTTGGTCATTTGTGTATTGTCTTTGAAGAGCTGTCTATTCAAGTCCTTTGCCCTTTTTTTAAGTGGGTGGTTTGTCTTCTTTATTGTTGGGTGGTAGGCTTTTTTAAAATATATATTCTGGATATTAAATCCATATCAAACCTGGTTTCTAAATATTTTTTTCCTGTTTTGTGGGTTGTCTTTTTGCTTTCATGATAGTCTTTTGATGCCCCAAAGTTTTTAGTTTTGATGAGTTTCCATTTATCTGTTTGTTCTTTTTGGCTTTTGCTTTGGTTGTAAAGTCTGAGAAACCATTATCCAACATAAGGTCCTAAAGATGTTTCCCTGCATTTTCTTCTAGTTTTATAATCTTGGTTCTTATATTTAGGTCTTTGATCCATTTTGAGTTGATTTTTGTATATGGTGTGAGGTGGAAGGGGGTCACCTCTATTCTTTTGCACATGGACATCCAGTTTTCCCAGAAGCATTTGTTGAAGAGACTATTCTTTCTCCACTGAGTGGACTTGGCACCCTTTCGTAATCAACTGGCCATAAACTGAGGGTTGATTGCTGAATTTTCAATTCAATGCCTTTGTCTATTTGTCTTGTGCCAACACCCCACTTCTCTGGTATTAAAATCTGTTCTGGTTTGCTAATGCTGCCATTTTGCAGAACACTAGAAATGGATTGGCTTTTATAAGGGAGGTTTATCTGGTTACAAAGTTACAGTCTTAAGGCCATAAAGTGTCCTAGGTAAGGAATCAACCATAGGGTACCTTCACTGGAGAAAGGCTATTGGCGTCTAGAAAACCTCTGTTAGCTGGGAAGGCAGATGACTGGCATCTGCTTGCTCTCAGGTTACATTTCAAAATGGCATTCTCCAGAATGTCTGTGTCAGCTTCCAACAGGCCGTCTTCAAAATGTCTGTCTCAGCTGCAGCAGCTAACTCCCTAGTAAACTAATCAAAACCCATGCTGAATGGGCAGGGCAGCATTTCCATGGAAACATTCAATCAAGAGGTCACATCCTAAACAAAGGTGTCACTCACAGTTGGGTGGGTCACATCTCCATGGAAACATCCTAATCAAAGGTACCACTCACAGTTGGGTGGGTCACATCTCCATGGAAACAATCCGAAGGTTCCAACCTAATCAACACTAATACATCTGCCCCTACAAGATTGCATTAAAGAACATGGTGTTTTGGGGGACATAATACATCCAAACTGACACAGATGGATTTTCCCAACCTCAGGTAGTTTCCTTTTGTGTGTGCTGATCAGTCCTCTTCTGAAGACTCAAGGGGAGACCCTCTGCCTATCTCTGGGAGACTCTCTCTGCCACCCTTTCCTCTACAATACCCCAGACTGGGAACTCTAGTTTCTTTGTCCTTCCTAAACTACCAGCTTCATCTTTTCAGCTGTACCTGTTTTCACTACTTGTGTTGTGGCTTAGAAATTATATCACTGATCTGGGATCGTAAGTCTCACTCTCTTGGGAATCACTGTCCTTCATTGCCTTGGCTTAGGTCCACTATCTGAAAACCAATACTTCATAAGATTTAGTCAGTTCTGTTCTACCATCTTTGCCAGAAGAGGAAATCTCCTATCTTTGGGTACGTTTGAAAATTAGATGACTTTGTCCATGTGAGGTCCTTAAAATGTAATATATAGCACAATTCTGTTGGTCATTTTTCTAGAATGATGAAAGCATTTCATTCTTTTTTGTTTGCTGACAAATAAATCGAAAGCTATAAATTTCTCTTAAGATTTGTTTTAACAGGATCCTACAAATTTTGATGTTTTAAGTATCATTCAGCACGTTAAGTATTTTATTTTTCTCTTTAACTTTTGCTTTTCTAGAATTTCTAAATTGCATCATGAAGTGCATAGTCTTGTGTCTGATTCTTTTAACATATAATGCTTTCGAGATTATCCATGTTGCATGTATCAGTAGTTTTTTTTTTTTTTTTTTAAATGCAATTTCACTGATATATATATGTATACCACGCAAACCATCTGAAGTATACAATCACTGGCTTACAGTATCATCATCTTTTTCTATTTTATTGCTCAGTGGTATGGATGTACCATATATATCATTGTTTGGGTATACCATAATCTGTTTATACGTTTACCAATTGATGGACATTTGGGGTGTTTTTAGTTTCTGGCTATTATGAATGAAGCTGTTATAGACATCTGAGTACAAGTTTTTTCAAGGGGTTTTATTTGGTTACAAATTTACAGTGAAGGCCATAAAAATGTCCAAATTAAGGCATCAACACAAGTATACCTTCACTGAAGGAAGGCCGATGGTGTCTGGAAAACCTCTGTTAACTGGGAAGGCACGTGGCTGGCATCTGCTGATCCCAGGTTGTGTTCCAGCTTGTCTCTCAGGTCCTGTGCATTCTTCAAAATGTTGCTCTTGGGGCATTTTGTCCCCTCTTAGCTTCTCCAGAGCAAAGTGTCAGCAAAAGTCTGCTTCCAGTGGCCGTCTCCAAAATGTCTTTCTTGGCTGTAGCACCTCCTTCTGTCTGTGAACACTTTTATAGGACCCCAGTGATTAACTTAAGACACACCCTGAATGGGTGGGGTAACGCCTCCATGGAAGTTATCCAAAGGTCTCTCCCAGTTGATAGTCACATCTCCATGGAAACCTCAATCAAAGGATTCCAACCTAATCAACACTAATACGTCTGCCCTCACAAGATTGCATCAAAGAACGTGGCGTTTTGGGGGACATAATACATCCAAACTGGCACGGTGGGATTGTTTGTTTGTATGGGAGGTGTATGTATAACTTTGAAAGAAATTGCTAAAATGTTTTCCAGAGTGGTTTGCCACCATTTTACATTACCAGCAGCAGAGGATAGTAATTTCAGTTGTTCCACATTCTTGCATATGTGTGGTATTATTTTTCTTTTTAAATTTTAGTCATTCCTAGTGGAAGTTTAATTTGTGTATCTCTAATGACAAGTGATGTTGAGCATTATTTCTTGTGCTTATTTGCTGTTAATATATCTTCTTAGGCGAAGTGTCTTTTCAGATCTTTACCCATTGTATAATTGGTTTGTCTTATGATGCGTTGAGTTATTTATATATTCTGCATACAGTCCTTTAGCATATATATGCTTTGCAAATACTTTCAGTGTGTGGCTTGTCATCATTTTCTTAATGGTGTTTGTCAAAGAGCATAAGTTTTTAATTTTGATGAAGTATGACTTAACCATTTTTTATCTTTTATGGTTCTTGTTTTTTGTCTCTTTCTAGGCTATCTTTGCATAATGTAAGATCATAAAGATTTTCTATGTTTTCTTCTTGGGAACTTTAAAATTTAGCTCCTGCTTTCATGTCTGTGATCCACGTCAAGTTAATTCTTTTTTTTTGCAATTTTATTGAGATGTATTCATATAACATACAGTCCTTCGAAGTGTACAGTTAATTCATTTTATATGGTGTGAGTTAAAGGGGTGGTTTCTTTGTTTTTCTTATAGATATTCAGTTTTTCCAGTACGACTTGCTGGAAAGACTATCCTTTCCCCCAGTCAATTACCTGGGCACCTTGACCAAAGATATATGAATCTAGGTCTGGACTCTTAAGTAGTCTGTACCTTTGTACTATATGTCTATTCTTTTGCTATTACTGTATTGTCTGGATTACTGTTGCTTTGAAGTAAATTTTGAAATCATCTAAGATAAATCCTCTAATTTCGTTCTTCCTTTTGAATTATTCTGGCTCTTCAAGGCCTTTTCCATTTCCTTTGAAATTTTAGAGTCAGTTTGCCTTTTTTTTTTTTTTTTTTTTTTTTAACCCTTTTCTCCCCTAAAAAGTAGCTAAGATTTTGATTAGTATTGCACTGGATCTATAGAGGAGGCTAACCGCTTTTACTTATTTTATAAGCACTCTCTTAAAACAAATATAATTCAAGTCCTTTGATCATCCCAGTCATTTCTTTGAGTGCATAGTTCTGATGGTAAGCTCAATACCAATAGTTCTTGCATAATCCTAAAAAAATCACTCATCAGTTAATATCATTCACCTTTAATAGTCACATCTTGCCAATTCACAATTTAAATAATTTATTTAGAATAATAATGTATCACCTCTTACATGAAAGAATTTCAGTTTTTTGTTGTTGTTATTCCTATTATGCAGTATTAGCTCCTCATTTGTTAGATGTACCATATGTTAATAACACATGGTTAAGAATGTGAACTTTGGGAAGAGACTGTCTGGGTTTGAATCTTGGCCCTGCAACTTTCCAGGTAATATGACCTTGAGCAAAGTTTGGTATTCTGTTCCTCCATTTCCTCCATGATAAAACTGGGAATGATAATATCCCCTTCCTCTTAGAAATAGTGGCGTGTGAGTAAATGAAATAATGCATGTAAAGTTCTGCTGTTTTATAAGTACTCAGCAAATAATAATAATTAGTAGTAGTAGTAGTAGTATTGGTAATATTCCTCTTCTTTCCCAAACTTATATGATCCAGCTTTGTATAATAGACTTATTTTGATTTTCCTTGCCTGTTCCTTTAAAGTAGAGGAAGAAATACTAAGACCCATATAGATAAATAGGTATAGGGCATTAAAAAACAATTCACAAGAAAAAAGTTTCAGCAAAAATATCAAGTACTTTTTTATTCTTCCAAATATGTGGGTAAACTAGAAGAAATAAGGACAGAGTGGTCTACAAAGAGGCAATACAATTTGCAGACACCCTAATGGCACAAGGGTCTCTGGCATGTTGAGGGGTCCGAACAAGGCCAGAATGGCAGGGTATATCTCAAACACACCAGTCAGGAATCATTTGTCAGAAATAGTAATTACGTTTACTATTTTAAGCAGACAGGGATTTTTTTTTTTTCCTGCTATTCTGTACAAAGCAGTATTTAATTTCAATATGTTAACTCTTTATCTTTCCTGTGATATATTTTTTTATCTTCATTTTATTGAGATATATTCACATACCACGCAGTCATACAAAACAAATCGTACATTCGATTGTTCACAGTACCGTTACATAGTTGTACGTTCATCACCTAAATCAATCCCTGACACCTTCATTAGCATACACACAAAAATAACAAGAATAATAATTAAAGTGAAAAAGAGCAATTGAAGTAAAAAAGAACACTGGGTACCTTTGTCTGTTTGTTTGTTTCCTTCCCCTATTTTTCTACTCATCCATCCATAAACTAGACAAAGTGGAGTGTGGTCCTTATGGCTTTCCCAATCCCATTGTCACCCCTCATAAGCTACATTTTTATACAATTGTCTTCGAGATTCATGGGTTCTGGATTGTAGTTTGATAGTTTCAGGTATCTACCACCAGCTACCCCAATTCTTTAGAACCTAAAAAGGGTTGTAGACAGGGATTTAATACAGGGAATTTGGTGCTTACAAAGTAATTTTGGAAGTGCTGAAAGATCGGGCTGTAATTCATGCTTCTAGAAATGGACTCCTAGGACACATCATATAGTTGGCCCGTTAGGAGGACTGCATCCTGTTCTTTAATCAGAAAAGTAGGGAAATCTAGAAGCTACTCAGGTTCTCTTTCTTTCTTTCTTTCTTTCTTTCTTTTTTAACTTTTTTTAATTGAAGTATGTTCACATACCATACAGTCATCCAAAGTATAAAACAGTTGTTCACAGTATCATCGTATAGTTGTGCATTCACCACTACAATCAATTTTTGAATGTTTTCATTACTCCAAAAAAAAAAAAAAAGAATAAAAATAAAAGTAAAAAGAACACCCAGAGTGTCCCATACCCCTCATCCCCCATATTATTCATTTACTTTTTGTCCCATTTTTCTCTCATTTGTCCATACACTGGGTAAAGGGAGTGTGAGCCATAAGGTTTTCACAATCACACAGTCACACCATTTAAGCTATGTAGTTATGCAGTCGCCTTCAAGAATCAAGGATACTGGATTGCAATTCAGCAATTTCAGATATTTCCTTCTAACTATTCTAATAAACTAAAAACTAAAAAGGGATATCTATTTAACACATAAGAATTATCTCCAGAATGACCTCTTGACTCCATTTGAAATCTCTCAGCCCCTGAAACTTTATTTTGTTTCATTTCTCTTCATCCTTTTGGTTCAGAAGTCTTTCTCAGTCACATGATGCAGAGTCCAGGCTCATCCCCAGAAGTCACGTCCCACATTGCCAGGGAGATTTATACCCCTGGGAGTCATGTTCCATGTAGGGGGGAGGGCAGTTTGCTTAGAGAGAGAGGCCACATCTGAGCAGCAAAAGAGGTTCTCTGGGGGTGACTGTTAGGCACAATTATGAGTAGGCTTAGCCTCTCCTTTGCAGTGATAAGATTCTTAAGGGCAAGCCCCAAGATTGAGGTTTCGGCCTACTGAACTGGTAGTCCCCTGTGCTTGCAAGAATATCAGAAATTCCCCAGTGGGTAAGTTTAATATTTCCTCATTTTTTCCCAGTCCCTCAAGGGGGCTTTGCGGATATTTTTTATTCTCTGCCCAAATTACTCTGGATTCTATCAGGGCTTCATGCTAACCTGTACAAACCAACAAACTCTCCTTTGTCAAGGTTCCATGTAATTATGGTATTTGAGTAAACTGACCATATAAGTTAAATTATATCATGCACTGCAGAAAATAAATATTTTGCACCATATAAACATCTCTTCCTTTGGTCCTACATGGAAGCCAAAGTTTTAAAACACAGTTAATATCATCCTCTACCCTTTAGTCTGATCTACCCCAATCTCAACCAAGTCCATTTGGTTCATATCTCCAACTTAAGTTACTAAGTTATGGGGTAATTTGTTATATATCAATAGATGACAAATAACTTCTTTTCTCCTTAAATTTTTTTTGATGATTCCCATTTCCTATATAATAAAATCTAAAACTCTTTAGTTGTGGTATTTAGGAGTACAGTTTAGTACAGTTGGCCCTTTTCAGTTCGTCTTTCACCTCCAGTAAACTCATTCTGCCTATCCCTGACTGCATTAGAGTACTTGGTGGAAAACTCCTCTAATGACTTAGAAGTTCAGCTGAGTTAGCCTTGATGGATCCCTCAAGCTATGAGTGAGGTATTCCTTTATTGGTTAGTTTTTTGTTTTTGTTTTTTTAATTCAGTTTTATTGGAATATATTCACATACCATACAGTCATCCATGGTATATAATCAACTGTTCACAGTACGATCATATAGTTATGCATTCATCACCACAATCTATTTCTGAACATTTTCCTTACGTCAGAAAGAATCAGAATAGAATAAAAAACAAAAGTAAAAAAAAACACCCAAACTGTCTCCCCCATCCCACCCTATTTGTCATTTAGTTTTTGTCCCCACCTTTCTACCCATCCATCCACACACTAGACAAAGGGAGTGTGATCCACAAGGCCTTCACAATCACACTGTCACCCCTTGTAATCGACATTATTATACAGTCGTCTTCAGGAGTCCAGACTACTGGGTTGGAGTTTGGTAGTTTCAGGTATTTACTTCTAGCTGTTCCAATACATTAAAACCTAAGAGGTGTTACCTATATAGCGCATAAGAATGTCCACCAGAGTGACCTCTTGACTCCACTCAAAATCTCTCAGCCACTGAAAGTATTTTGTCTCATTTTGCATCCCCCTTTTGGTCGAGAAGATACTCTCATTCCCACGATGCTGGGTCCATATTCATCCCCGGAAGTCATATCCTGCGTTGCCAGGGAGATTTACACCCCTGGGAGTCGGGTCCCACATCGGGGGGACAGTGAGTTCACCAGCCGAGGTGGCTCAGTTAGATAGAGAGGGGGGGGCCACATCTGAGCAACAAAGAGGTACTCAGGGGGAGACTCTTAGGCACAATTATATGCAAGTTTAGCCTCTCCTTTGCAGTAAGGAGCCCCACAAGGGCAAGTCCCATGATAGAGGGCGCAGCACCTCAAACCACCAGTCCCAATGTTTGTGACAACATCAACATATTGGTTAGTTTTTAACTTGAAATATTTTTATGAAATACAAATCTGATCGTATTATGCTATTCCCTAAAACAATTTAGTGGCTTTCTCTTGCCTTCATGATAAAGGCCAAATATCTATGTAGTTTACATGCTCTGTCCTTTGCTTTTGTCAACTTGCGTGAATACTTAAACTCTGATTCTTAATTTACTCATTTGTAAATATGTGTTTTATTTATTATGTTGGTTGAGGTTAGATGAATTATGCCTGTTCAGAAGGGATTTTTATTAGATGATTGGGAGTAGCCTGGGTATTTCTACCAAAGTGATTGTTACAGTTATCTTTAATCCCTCTTTTGGTGCTCTTTACTTTAAATTTACTTTAAAATCCCTAAACTCCCAGGTATTATCTTATGTATCATTTTTACTTTCAACTAGAAAACAGTCTCTACTAAAATGTTAATGGATGATTAAGATATGAGGCTTAATAAGAATTAACTGTCCCTGGGATGTTTGTACTTTTAGAGCAGATTCTCATTGACTCCTGATTACATATCAAAATCAAGATATGCAAATACAGTGTACACTGGCAGGGAGGGACTTGATATTTGAGCAGAGTAGCTAGTACTATACATAATGGTATATGGAACTTTTCTCCCCTGAAGCCATTTGGCATTGGAGATTTCTTTGTGGGAGGGTTTTTAATTTCAGATTCAGGATTATTCAGATATTCCATTTCACATAGCAGGTTTTTTATTTTTTATTTTGTCTCCCTAGTATATTATTAGGATATGAAGTGGTATGTCCTCTGTTTAATTTCTGGTGTTAGTAATTTATGACTTCTCTTTTCTTGATTTGTTCTTGGTAGAAATGTCAATTTTATTAGTCTTTTCAACAGTCAGCTTTTGGCATTGTTGATTTCCTCTTTGTATGTTTGTTTTCCAATTCATTGATAATCTGCTCTTGCCTTGATTTTTTTCTTTTTCTTGCTTCTATTTTCTTTGGATTTACTTTGCTATTTTTCTAGCATCTTGAGATGGAAACATTAGATCATTGAGTTTTCTTTCCTTCTCTAATATATATATTTAAAGCTATAAGTTTCCCTTAAGCACAGCTTTAACTGAACTTCACAACTATTAATAGTTTATATTTTCATTACCATTCAGTTCAAAATATATTCTAGTTTTCATTAATATTCTTTCTTTCATACAGTTGAACATGTAAGGAAAAAATAAAACCAGTCTTACCAGAAACTTCATACATAGAACAGGAGAAAGAGAGAACACTTCCTAATTCATTTGAGGCCAGTATAATGGCAGTATTATAGCCTTAGAAAATTACAGGCCAGTCTCTTTTCATGAATATAAATTGCAAAAAATCGAAATGCAGCAATATATAAAAGTATTATGGCCAAGTTGGCTTTGTTTCAGTAATGCAAACTTGGATTAAAACTATATTTTAGGAAAGCAAACTTTATATTAAAATTAGGAAACCAGTCAGTAGAATTTACCATATTAACAGAATTAGGGAGAAAATATGATCATCTCAGTAGGTTTAATAAAAGCATTTGATAAAATTCAGCACTTATTATTCATGCTTAAAAAAACTTAGCAAAATAGAAATAGAAGTACACTGTCAATATTTGACGATTGGACTTGGTTAGGTGTAAAGTATGATTTATCAGAAGAATTTTTAAGACATGAGGAACTGTTAGTGATTTGACAGATGCATAAGAATTAATAGAATAGTTTTTTGCATTTTTACAGAGAAAACATACCAACCTAAAATACACAAAAAAGTAAACAGTGGTTGTTTTCTAGGGTTGAGAAATTATGGATGGGCTTTTTTTTTTTTTTAACATTTCTTTGCATTTTATAGTGATCTAAAATATGTCATGAATTTTATAAACATAAATAACAACAGCTTATTTGCTAATTAACACTTTTAATCAGAAGTACTACCACATAAAAATATTTAAACATGGCTTTTTATTGTCAAACACAAAACCTATTAGAGTGTGAAATGAAATAGCAGTTTTAAGGAGCCTTAAATCAAGGCAGTTTTGACAGTAAAATATAAACGAAATTTAATTGATGATGTTGCTAAATACCAGGTGAACTTGGTTATTCATATGGGGCCACTTTTCTTGGACTAGATATAAAAATGAATAATGAGATTCTTAAGTTCTTGATAAATCTGGTACTAATGTAGATAATGTGTTTATAAGTAATCCAAAAGTTGATGGCTGTTTACCCAAATTATTAAAATAGTAACTTATTTGCTTGTTTGTGTTGTAATGGAAATGGTGTTTTAAAAAACTTAGTCTCCACTGATTTCTAAATACAAGTTGATTATATTTTTCTTTTATAAATTATTACAGATGGTAGTGAAAACTTTTATGGATATGGATCAGGATTCAGAAGATGAAAAACAGCAGTATCTCCCATTAGCTTTGCATCTTGCATCTGAATTCTTTCTCAGGAATCCCAATAAAGATGTGCGTCTTCTTGTAGCATGTTGTTTGGCTGACATCTTTCGAATCTATGCCCCAGAAGCTCCATATACTTCCCACGATAAACTTAAGGTAAATAAAATCTTTACAAAATCATTTTATTTTTATAGTTTATCTTACCCTTTTGAATATTTGTTTCAAATTATTCATCTTGCCATCTTACCGTTTATATTCTTGAGTGGCAAAACGAACTTACTCATTCAATTAATATTCATCAATAATCAATTGTATTTTTATAAATCATTGAGATGCAGTTCTAAACCAGTCCTTGTCTGATCATATCTAACCTCCCGGATAACTGATCGCAAAGCTCAGGTGGCTAAGTTTAAGAGATAAATGTAAATTAATGACACTATAAACCAGAGTTTACACGTTCAAATGACTGTTTTCCCTTGCAGATTATTCAGCATGGAAAACTACATGCTCATGTTGGTGGTTCTGCCTTTGTTCAAAATGTTCAAGGAACTTGTCTTTTGAATTGATATCTTGGGCAGATTTCATATTTTGAAGAAATTTATTCTTGGCAAATTTTAATCCTTCGGACTGTTTTCTTTTAAATAGTTCAAAATCATTTTGTCCCATATTAGTACTATTTTGAGTTAAAACTTGTAAAGAAAGCTTAATAAGAAATGGGGCACTGTCATCAGAAAAAAGTACAACCCTGGGACCAATGTACTGCCTTTGTTCCACACAATTTTGCAGCCACAAGTCAAATTCAACACTAGATGAGGAAAATTACTATTTACATGTAGGAAATAATAGTGGAAAGACTCACATCCAGCTCCTTAAAATGAAGATAATTGTTTGCCAAAATGCAAGGTAAAGACACTAAAGTGGAAGTGCCGTTGTAGGAAAAAGAATAATAAGACTTAGAGCCTTCTGTATTCCTCTCAGATTGAGAAAGCCTAAAGATTTGTGGAAATAACCTGTATTTTGCATCAAAAGGATGTGCTTTTATGTGATTTGATCTTTTCCAGTTATTTTGAATACTGTAATAGGCCAGTTCCAAGGCATTTCAATAAAGGAGAATTTTATTTTATTGTAATTTGGAAAAGGTGATATGTATACAGACTGTTAGTGTTGTGAATGATAAATATTTGTTTCTAAATTAATATATTTTATCATTTTTTTTAACAGGACATATTTTTGTTTATTACCAGACAATTAAAAGGTTTGGAAGACACAAAGAGTCCACAATTTAATAGATACTTTTATTTATTAGAGGTAAAAAAAAAAACTTTAATAAATATCACAGTATTTATTTCACATAGTAGAAAATTCTTTATAGTAACTTTATCATAGAAAATGAATCTTTTTTGTTTTACAAAACCCACTTAATGAAATGTCCTTTACATTTCATAAGAGAAATACTATCTTTTTATTGCTCCTCATATAAAAAGATAAAATATATTTCACTGAAAAACTGTTGTATATTTGGAACTATAGCTTTTGTTTTTAACTTTCTGGGTTTTTTTTTTTGTTTTTTTTTTTTTTTCCTAATCTAAAAGGGGATTAAGTTGAGTTTATTTCGCTGCTTCTTATATTCAGTATGTATATGTGTCTGCCAACCCCTAACAATTTAGTATGTTCTAGTTTGAGAAGGTTAATACCAACAAGTCTTTTTAAAGTTCAGAGTACATAACTAGTTTATATGTTGGGCCTTTATAGTGTTTAAAATAGTTTTCTTATTTTTAAAAATAGATTTCACTAATGAGTTTTCTTTCGTGTTAACTATTCTGTGTATGTATAATTAATAATCATTTTTATTTATTTAAAGAATTTAGCTTGGGTTAAATCATATAACATCTGCTTTGAATTGGAAGATTGCAATGAAATTTTTATTCAGCTTTTTAGGACTCTCTTCTCGGTGATCAAGTAAGTTACTTTTTTTAAGCACTTGTGTATAAGTACCTCTTTTTCTTACTATGTGTATTTAAATGTCATGTTCATTAAGATCTTCTAATATTATAAGGAATTGTTTTCCTTAAAAGACAACATGAAGAGGGGGAAAAAAAATCTGGTCTCCTCTTTGCCCTTATACTATATTATAAATCATGATATCTTAATTAGTTCCTGTGTACTCCAATATGTGCTAGCAGCTGTGGAACAATAGAGAAGTAAAAAAGCAAAGCCCTTGTTTTTAAGAAATTTATAATTTTATAGAGACAACAACAACTGTAAAGCAAATGATATGAGATGTTATATAATGAAGTACTAGGTTATAAGGTATGTATTTACTCTTAATGGTGAGGGTTAGAATTGCTCAGTAGTTAAGCATACTGACTTTGATATGTTCTCACTTTAGAGCTAGAAAAAAGTCTTAAGCATTGCCTAATCCTGCTCTTTACTTATAGAAACAGAAAAACTAATAGAGAGGGTATGGTAACTTGCCCAAGGACAAATTGCTGGACAGGAGAGCCCAAATTCTGGCATCCAGTCTAGTTTTTTTGTTACAGTAAACCAAGCATTGTTAAGAGATAAGTTCTAGAGCAGTGCATTATATGGAATATATAATGTATGTCATGTAAATTTAAAATTTTCCAGTAGTCACATTAAGAAAGGTAAAAAGAAACAGATGAAATATTTTATTTAACCTACTGTATTCAAAAATATTATTTCAACATGTTGCTCTGTTTATATTCAAGTTCTACAGCCTCATGCAGCTAGTGGCTTTCATAATTGGACAGCACTTTTCAAGAGATTCTTATAGATTTTTAGGGATATTATATTATGTCTACTTTTTTCCTAATATGGTATAGTAGAATTAGAAGGAACCTGGAATAAACAGGAGAGAACCAGGTCAACTTAGTCTGTAGATAGGGACTAATAGTCTACAGGAGAAAAAGCTTCCTGTGACAATTGACACTAGATTCTTAAATAAAATGATAGGATATATAAACTTAAACTTTTGTATTAGTTAGCTTTTGCTGTGTAACAAACAGCCTAAAAAAAACTTGCTGGCTTAAAGCAACTACCATTTTGTTTAGCTCATGATTCTGGTTGGCATCATTTCTTTTTGTCTGGGCAGGACACACTTACGTGAGTACTGTTGTTTAGCAGGGCATCTGACAGTTGGCTGGGTGATGGTGTCACTGGGTCTCATGTTTCAGATCGTCTAGCAGGGTAGCCCAGGCTTCTGCACTTGCTGGTTGGGTTCCAAAAGTAGTAAGAAAGAGCAAGCCCACCCCACCCCACCCCCAGCACATGAGCACTTTGTTTTGTTTTTGTTTTTTCCAAGCCTTTGTTTGCTTCATGTTTATTTATATTTCATTGGACAAAGCAAGACACAGAGGCAAGCCCAGATTCACAGGTTGGTACATTTTGATGGGAGGAACATCAGAAAGACGTTTTTAAAGGGATGTGCATACAGGGATATGAACAATTTGTGGCCATTGTTTGCTTTCTACCACATCTTTGTATTTTTTTTCTTTTAAAATTATAATTACTAACAAAATATAAAACCAAATTCCTGCAAGTGTAATCACTTTCCTTTTTGTGACTTAACTGTCCACTTAAACCCACCTTCCTACATTGCATTTATACCTTTCTTTTCAAAATCATTTACCTACACACACCCACCTTTCTTTGATCTTGTTAAAATTTTCATTCCCTGAATCCCGAAGAACTGAGTTTATTGTTGACCTAGTTATCTGACTAAAATAATTCACAATGAAATATTAGTAAACAAAAAACTTGCCTTTTATGAGAGGAGCTTATTGATTTATATTTACCCACATTTATCACTTCTGGTGTTCTTCATTCCTTTGTGTAGATGCAAATTTCCATCTGATGCTATTTTTCTTTAGCCTAGAGGACTTTCTTTAACATTTCCTTTAGTTCAGGTTTGCTCATGATGGAAGTTTCAACTTTTGTATGTCCAAAAAGTCTTCATTTTGTCTTCATTTCTCCTTCATTTTTAAAAATTATCTTCATAGCTACAGAGTTGTAGGTTAACAGGATTTGTTTTTGTTTTTTTGTTTGTTTTTTAAAGAAAAACAGTACTTTTAAAGATGTTGCACCACTCTTTTCTGGCTTACATTGTTTCCGATGAGAAGGTTTTGTCATTTTTAATCTTTGTTCTTCTGTACAAATTTTATTCCTTTTTTTCCCCCTATAGCTCTTTTTAATATTTTATCACTGGTTTTAAGCAAAAAAAATTTTTTTTTAACCATAGTAGTGTGTTTGTGTGTTTCTGTGTGTGCACGTGCATGGGTTTCTTTGAGCTTCTTCAATCTGTGGGTTAATAGTTTTCATTAAATTTTGAGAATTTCTGCTGTCCCCTTTCAGAAACTCCCATTACACTTACACCATTTGAAATTGTCCCACAGCTCCATGTTTTTGCTTAACATGTATAATCTTTCCTCCACCTTCTTGAACATATGGGGTATAATTATACTAGCTACTTTAATGTCTTTGTTAACTAATTCTATCATCTGTGTCATTTCTGGGTTTGTTTCACTTGCTTGTTCTCCTCATCTGGATTGTATTTTCTTGGTTCTTTCCATGCTTAGTAATTTTTGTTTGTATGCCAGGCATTGTAAATTTTACCTTGAATTCTGCATATTTTTGTATTACTGTATATGTATATATTTTTTTTTTCTGTTGGAAACCCTACGATGGCTTCCCATGGTTTTCTTTTTTTTTTTTAATCTTCATTTTATTGTGATATATTCACATACCACGCAGTCATACAAAACAAATCGTACATTCGATTGTTCACAGTACCATTACATAGTTGTACATTCATCACCTAAATCAATCCCTGACACCTTCATTAGCACACACACAAAAATAACAAGAATAATAATTAAAATGAAAAAGAGCAATTGAAGTAAAAAAGAACACTGGGTACCTTTGTCTGTTTGTTTGTTTGTTTCCTTCCCCTATTTTTCTACTCATCCATCCATAAACTAGACAAAGTGGAGTGTGGTCCTTATGGCTTTCCCAATCCCATTGTCACCCCTCATAAGCTACATTTTTATACAATTGTCTTCGAGATTCATGGGTTCTGGGTTGTAGTTTGATAGTTTCAGGTATCCACCACCAACTACCTCAATTCTTTAGAACCTAAAAAGGGTTGTCTAAATTGTGTATAAGAGTGCCCACCAGAGTGACCTCTCGGCTCCTTTTGGAATCTCTCAGCCGCTGAAGCTTATTTCATTTCCTTTCACATCCCCCTTTTGGTCAAGAAGATGTTCTCCGTCCCACAATGCCAGGTCTACATTCCTCCCCGGGAGTCATATTCCATGTTGCCAGGGAGATTCACTCCCCTAGGTGTCTGATCCCACGTAGGGGGGAGGGCAGTGATTTGTATATGTATATTTTTGAGCTTTCTTCTGGGAAACAGTGAAGTTTCATTCTTTTGAAGCCTGCATTTAAGCATTTTAAAGGGATACCAGAGCAGTCTTTACACTGTGGCTAATTTTGCCCCCAAACAAAGTGCCAAATCTGATTGCTCTGCCAGGTGTCCTGTGAATTTCAAGGATTTCAGCTCTTTCTTGCAGAAACATGGACTCTTCAAACCTGTGTGAGCTCCAAGCATTGTTCTTCCTACTTCTTTTAGGTGGTTCTTTTCCCAAGCTTGAGTAATTTTCTCTAATATGTATGCTGATCATTAAGCAGCTGAAGACTCAAAGGGTACTCTCAGCAGATCTCCAAAGCTTGCTCTCTGAGTAGCAAACTTGTCTGCACACTGTAGCCTCCCCAGACTTAGGAAAACCGCTAGGCTTTGTCAGGGTTCCCCTCCCTACAATGTGGCCTGGAAATTCTGACGGCTGTAAGCTGGGAAAATTGTAGCATTCAATGTATTTGTTTTTCCCTCTCTCAGCAATATCTGTGTGATATCCAGTGTTGGAAGACTGCTGTTATATATATTTTGTCCATTTTTTTAGTTATTTCCAGTAGGAGGGTAAATTCTGTCCCTTTTATTCCATCTTGCCTAGAAGAAGAAGTCTTGAAGAGCTTATTGATTGGGGATCTGTGGAAATATTTTTTTTATATATATTTTTAATACACATTATATATTGTGAAATTTAACATATATACATAGCAGTTATAGCTTTCAAAGTATGATTTAACAAGTAGTTACAGAGCAAATTTCAAAGAATGTTATGGGTTATAGTTCCACAATTTCAGTTATTTCCTTATTGTGATATATAACATATATACATAGAGGTGATAACTTTCGTATGATTTAACAAGTAGTTATATACATGATTTCAAAGAATGTTATGGGTTACGTTTGTGGCAGTAATTTTTGTCTCTTCTCTCCACTCCTTTCCTACTCCCAAAGTACATATGAATCTGACAGTGAAATACTTTTTAGTCAGTTTCTTTTTTTAGTTGGCATCAGGCTGAATCTCCCACCCACCACCTCCACTGTACAGATGTACACACAGCTTCATAAATGGCCCTGCACATTCTTGGTCTTTAGTAAAGTAAATAAGATATTGGGGGGGGGGGCGCTACTAAAAGTTGTAGGGAACTATTTAGCTATGAATGTGATGATTTTTCCACCAACTTAAAAACTTTTTTTCATTGTGTTTTACCACTAAGTGCCCAAAAGGTCTATTATTCCTTATTTCAAGTTGATTTCTTACTGAATTATAGGTGAGAGATAAACAAATGATACTAAAGTTTACTTTAGTCTTTATTTAAAGTCCCCTGTGTATCTGCAGTGGAACTAAATTATCTTTTTCCTTGTTTTGTCTCTGCATATATATCCTGATATATATGAAAATGGGTAGGTCAAGAATTTAGTTAAACACTTGGAAGGAGAGAAGACTAGTTTGTGGCTAGTCTTTTGAAGTCACTTTGTATTAGCAGTTGTTACATTCATTGAGGAGGCCTAAAGTTGACTCTTCATTGGCTAAGGAAGCAGCTGAAACTGATTCACAGCTTTTTTTCTTTTATACCTTCTGGATTTTTCATTTGTTTGTTTGAAACTATTTGAGATATACCAAGGTGACATTTTCAGATCCTTCTAGCCATAAGTTCTGATAAGCATTTTATATCGAACTTCTGAATTTTAGTGTTGATAAACTAAAACCATTAAGTGGCTTTAGATAAAACAAATTATTTTTGGGTGTTGGCTTAGGCTTTTTTGTGTGCTTGAATATGGTTTTACTTATTTTGGGAATTCATTAAGATCTAAAAACAAATATAGTTTGAAAAACTGTCTTATCTTTATCATCTTGTACATTTTTTGTTTCCTGCCATTAAATCTTAGTACCTTTTAAAATTTGGGATACAAGCACAAGTGTCTTTTTTTTCCTTCTTCTGCCTTTTGTACAACATTTTTGTTTGGCTGAATTTAATGCACCCTTGAAATCCTAATTGTATAGGGATGTACTTCATCTTATAGGTCTTTGTTTTGGGAAAATACTTTACAACAATAAATTATAACTGCTGTAATAGTCAACGGAGAGAGAAAGTAAACAGAGTAGCCAAACTTCTTTGCCAATTTGGCTTTGCTTCTTCAAGTGAAGATCTTTCCTTTATATCTGAGGTTATTGTTTTAAAGTGGGAAGTTTAATTTTCTTTTTGTAAATCTTTGAATTTTCTTCTTTTTTTCTTTTGTAGCAATAGCCACAATAAGAAGGTACAAATGCACATGTTGGACTTGATGAGTTCTATCATCATGGAAGGTGATGGAGTTACTCAAGAGTTATTGGACTCCATTCTTATTAACCTCATTCCTGCACATAAGGTCTGTAGAGAATAAAGATATCAAAGAGTAATATTTGAATATTTGATGGTGCTTCTACGCATATGAATGAATTGTTTTTTGATGATTTGCCATTTCATGTAATTGTCCCCAGCCCCAAATAAAATATAACACACATAAGTCTTATAGCTTTTATTCTTTTTAGAAGATATGTTAATGTATATTGAGACAAATTTTCATTCAATTTAGTGCTTTCTGTTTTATAGAAAACTAAAAATGTTTCATATTCACCAGTCCTATCTAATCTTGGAATTGTAAGGACTTGAAGTAATGACTTTTTGGTTATTTTTGTTTGGAAAAGAAAATATATTTCCTCCGTTGTACGCAGATACAGACCATAAGGATTCAGAGTTCTTGTCAGAACCCATATTGTATCTCTTAGTAGCTTTCAGAAAAAGATTTGGCAGACGCAGTATGGTTAATGTTAAAGAGGAGAGGATGATTCAGAGTTGTGTCATTCCTCTCTATTTCCTTTTTGTTTCTCCCCTCTCCCCCAGTTTCTCTTCTGAGAAACTGAAGGACTTGGCTCCCCACAAGCTCCACCACTGGGCTCTACTCAGGCCTACCACATTTTCCATATTTGCTCTGCTGCTCTTTTCCACTAATGGTCCAGTGACCTATTATCAGATATTAGATGAACAGTGTGTCTAATTAAACTTATTCACAATAAGATGTGATTAACTTTAAATTCTGTTCTCAACTCTAAATATTACTTTTATTAATTCAAATGAAACAGTAGTTGGTAATAATTTTGACAGTTTGACAAAGGGCACTTATATTTCAGGCAGATTAAGAGAGAACTCAGAGGAATAAGATTGCAGGTTTATTGTTAACATTCTAGCTAGAGAGTATTTTCACGAGTGGAAAAACATCCTCTTTTTGGAAATGGAAAGGTTGCCTTAATGTTAAGCCAGTCTTATCCTTTTGCCAACAGAATAAAAGCCTAGCACAGGGGTCAGAAAACTGACTTTCTGCGTAACTCAGCCCACTGGGTATGTAAACAAAGTTTTTTTGGAATATAGCCAGGCTAAATTCTTTTGTTCTTTCTGTGAATGCTTTCACGTTACAACAGCAGGATTGAGTTGAGCACCAAAGACCATATAGTCCACAAAGCCTAGAATATTTACCATCAGGCCTTTTACAGAAAAAGTTTGCTGACCACTGGCTTAGCGTATACAGATTTTTTAGCCTCTTTTTGGGAGAGACGCAAGGTGATGGTGACTGCATCTCAGTTTGGTCCAGAACTTCAAAGTATAGAGTTGTTAATAGGTATTCTTCAAAATAAGAATTCCTTTTACGCTAAGTTTTTAAAAATGTGACTAGATATTTTTTCTACAATCTTTGGCAGAACCTTTAATCTATTACAGTGCAGTGGGAATCTCAAAGGGGAAACATAGTTATATTATAATTGATCAAGAACCCCTTTTACTTCACGTGCTTCCCAGATCCATTCTCACTCAGAACACACATCGATAGACTATGAAATACTGAGCATGGTGAATTAGAGGTATGTGTGTATTTAAGATAGATGAGTGTAATTGCCAGTTCAAATTGGTTAACAGATAAACAAAATTAAAAAGCCCTATGTCCATTGTCAATTTAGTAAAATGATACTGGGTTACATTTGGGCTTTGGGCTATCTAGTGAATTTTTGTTTTTAATTCATTGTATTCAGTTTGAAACTTTGCATTTAAAACCAGTTGGCTGGGGAGAAGCTAAGATGGCGGCATAGAGAGGTGTGGAATTTAGTTAGTCCCCTGAAGCCAACTAATAAACAACCAGGAACAACTAGTGAATAATCTGGAACAACTGCTGGGGGACAACCGTGACTGTCCACAGATGGTACACCAGCCTGGATTGGGTGGAATGGCTGAGATCGCAGCATAAAATCTGTAAGTAAAAACTGCAGACCCACGCCAGGAGCCCCCTTCCCCCACAGCAGGCTGAGCTGCAGGACCTCACTGTGGGAGAAAGCATTCCTGAGGCAAGCAAATATAGTTCAGCTCAGGTACAACTGTGATTTCAGTTAACAAATGTGGACCGCTGAATACAAGCTACAAACACAGACAAACCCCTAACAAGCAGCAAAGTACCCTGAGCTTGCTCCCAGTGGAGAGGAGGTGGGCTGAAGGGAAAAAAAAATTTTTAATAAAAAGAAAAAAGGAAAAATATGGAGGCTTTTAGAGGCTGACCTTAGAGAGCCAGAAAACACCTGTGCCCCAGGAAAGGGAGCCCAGAAGACCAGATGCTCTCTCTCACTGACAGGCAAAACTGGGGAGCTGTGCACTGGTTATGAAAGGGGGCTTTCTTTCCCTTTTTCTCTCTCTCAACCTGAGTGGTTTGGTGGAGAAAGCCTCAGCCATTTTCACTTCTTAGGACTCTAACCCAGACAGGGGTGGAGTTAACAGGGTCAGAGAGACAAAGGAGTAATTCACATGCAGAAGATAACCCCCTAGAGGGTGCATCTTCCGTAAGAGGAGGAAGGTGGGGCTCAGCTCAAGTGCCTGCCCTCCCCTCAGAACTCAAACCCCAGGGCCTGGGGAAAAACAGTCAAAACAGAAACAGCCTAAGCTGAGAATTAAAGGGGCCACACCTCTTCACACCATTGGGAGGTGATAGGCTGACAGGTGCTACCTGCTAGGCAGGTTAGGAAAAGCCCAGTGGCTAGAGGTCTCACAGGAAAGTCTGTCAGTCTCCTAAGACACACCCTCAGGGAAACTTGACACTGAATATTCTGAGACCTGAACCCAGTCTGGTCTGGGAAGATCTGATTGGGGTAACCAAGGAAACCAGATGCCTAGACAACAGAAAACTACAAATTACATTAGTAAAAACAAAGATATGGCTCAAAGGAAGAAACTTACACCTCAATTAAGATACAGTTGAGATACTGTTTCACTTTAATGAAAGAATCAATCAAAGATTTTCAAAGAAATATGCTAAATCAAATCAAAAACCAAATCAATGAGTTCAGGGAAGATATGATAAAAGAGATAAAGGATATAAAGAAAACACTGGGCGAGCATAAGGTAGACATTGAAAGTTTGAGAAAACTGCTGGTAGAATCTATGGAAATGAAAGGCACAACAGAAGAGGTGAAAAACACAATGGAGACATACAACCACAGAGTTCAAGAGGCAGAAGAAGACACTAAGTAACTGGAGAACAAGACACCTGAAATCCTACACACAAAAGAACAGATAGAAAAAAGAATGGAAAAATAGGAACAACGTCTCAGGGAATTGAATGACAACATTAAGCGCATGAATGTACATGTCATGGGTGTCCCAGAAGGAGAAGAGATGGGAAAGGAGGCAGAAGCAATAATAGAGGAAATAATCTATGAAAATTTCCCATCTCTTAAAGACATAAAATTACAGATCCAAGAAGTGCAGTGTACCCCAAACAGAATAGATCTGAATAGACCTACGCCAAGACACTTAATAATCAGATTTTCAAACATAAAGAACAGAGAGAATCCTGAAAGCAGCAAGAGAAAAGCGATCCATCACATACAAAGGAAGCTTGATAAGACTATGTGCTGATTTCTCAGTAGAAACCATCAAGGCAAGAAGGAAGTGGTGTGATATATTTAAGATACTGAAAGAGAAAAACCACCAACCAAGAATCCTATATCTGCCAAAACTGTCCTTCAAATAACAGGGAGAGTTTAAAATATTCTCTGACAAACAGACAATGACAGAGTTTGTGAACAAGATACCTGCTCTACAGGAAATACTAAAGGGAGCACTACAAACATATAGGAAAAGACAGGAGTGAGAGGTTTGGAACACAGTTTTGGGTGATGGTAGCACAGCAATTTAAGAACACTGAACAAAGATGACTGTGAGTATGGTTAAAAGAGGAAGATTAGGAGCATGTGGGTCACCAGAAGGAAAAAGGAAAGATAAAGACCGGGACTGTATAACTGAGTGAAACCTAGAGTGCTCAACAATTGTGATAAAATATGCAGATGTTTTTACATGAGGGAGAACAAATGAATGTCAACCTTGGAAAGTGTTAAAAATGGGGTGATATTGGGGAAAAATGCAATCAATGCAAACCAGAGACTATAATTAACAGAAACATTGTATTAAGCTTCCTTTAATGTAACAAAGGCAATATACCAAAGCTAAATGACTGTAAGTGGGGGATATAAGGGAGGGGTGTGGGACTCTTGGCATTGGTGATGTTGTTTGAGTCTGTCATTTTACTTCAGTTTGATTCTGTCTTTCCTTTTGTTGCTTTTTCCCTGTCATTTTTTTTCTTTCTTTTCCTTTTTCTTTGGTCTCTCTACCTTTGACTCTTCCTCCTTTGTAGAAGAAACAGAGATGTCCTTATATAGATAGTGGTGATGGTGGTGAATGCATAAATACGTGATTATATAGGGAACCATTGATTGTTTACTTAGGACAAAATATATGGTGGGTAAACAAAACCATCTTTAAAAAAAATGGGTGGATGAAGAAACCTTGAGGGTACTATATTGAGTGAAATAAGTCAGGCACATGAGGACAAATACTGCATGGTCTCACTGATATGAACTAATTATAGCATGTAAACTCTTAGACATGAAATATAAGTTACCAGGACATATAATGAGGCTAAAGAATGGGGAGCAGTTGCTTATTATGAGCACAATGTTTAACTAGACTGAACTTAAGTGTTTGGAAATGGATAGAGGTGACAATAGCACATTATCGTGAGAATAACTAACAGTGTTGAATGGTGTGTGATTGTGGTGGAAAGGGGAAGCTTGGAATCACGTATGACACCAGAAGGAAAGTTGGAGGTTAAAATATGGGAATGTATAAAGCAGTGAATCTTGTGGTGGACAATGTCCGTGATTAACTGTACAAATATTAGAAATCTCTTTCATGAACTAGAACAAATGTATGACACTATAACTAGAAGTTAATAATAGAGGGGTATATAGGGAAAAAATATACCTATTGCAAACTATGTACCACAGTTAGTAGTATTTTAACATGCTTTCATCAACAGTAACAAATGTACTATACCAATACTATGAGTCAATAATGGAGGGGGGGTGGTTAGGGGTAAGGGAGGATTTGAGTTTTCTTTTTTTGTCTTGTGCTCTAATGGTGCTGTCTCATAAATTCAGTAATTCATTTTCAACTTTGCATGTTTTTATTCTGTTTTTTCAGAACTTAAATAAACAGTCTTTTGACCTAGCAAAATTTCTACTGAAAAGGACAGTCCAGACTATCGAGGCATGCATTGCCAATGTATGTATTTCTGCCTGTGTTTATTCCTTAGTTGGGTAATTGTTAATAAAGTGTACTGATTTATTAGTATTTCTCACATATATAGATTTATTTAGCCATTATTGCATCTATTCAGAGCACATAAAAAAGACTGATATTTCGAAATGTGACCAAAGTCAGAGAAATACAGGATATTTTTAAAAATCTTACTGATGTTGTTTTAAAATGATACAAGATGAAAAATGTTACTTTATGAAAACTCAACAACCCACACACCCTCTTATACTGCTTTGTTTTTATGCATATCTTTTTTTTTTTTTTTAGCTTCTTGGGTTATTCTAATATTTGGACACTTTTTCTATAATAGTCACCTCCTGTCTCTCCCTGGGTTTACTACCTTGATTATACTGCAATGAATTTCAGCCGTTTGATCATCCCCATGGTCATAGGCTCATAGCTCTGTGGCTGACTTTGCATTTAAAAGCTATCCTCTCTAGTATATTAAACTCCCTTCATCAAAAATGCTATCTATAGTTTAAGTTCACTCTGCTAGGAATTCTAGATTTCAAATAACCTCTAATGTTTTGGGAGCAGAATTTACAAATATTCCACCAAAGTTAATTTCTTTTGCTAGAATGGTGTTACGGGTTGAATTGTATCCCCCCAAAAGATATTTTGAAGTCTGAATTCCCAGGACCTTAGAATGGGAACTTACTTGGAAATATGGTCATTACAGATGGAATTAGATAAGTTAAAATGAGATCATACCAGAGTGGGGTGGGCCCTTAATCCAGTATGACTGATATTCTTATAAGAAGGGGAGAGGGGACATAGACAGACACAGACAGAGGAGAGAACACCATAAGATGACTGATGAAGAGGCTGAAGCCCAAGGATTGCTGGAAACCTACCAGCAGCTAGGAATAGGCAAGGAAGTATTCTTCCCTACAGATTTCAGACTTGTATTCCTCCAGGACTCTGAGATAATACATTTCTGTTGGTTTAAGCTACCCAGTTAGTGGTACATGGTTACAGCAGCCGTAACTCAGACGAATAGTATGTATACATACGTATATCTTTTTATCCCTTGGATATGCCAGTCTCTTTCAATTTATTCCTTCAACTTTATATTTGGGTCTTTATGACTCTTTATCTGTATATTTTTATCTCCATGTCTTCTAGGCCATTCTAAAACACTGTTGAATATTATTTTACAGTAAGAAAAATGTTTTGTTTTGTTTTACTTTATTGAGTAGGAATTTGTTCTGTCCTTATTTTTTTAACAAAAAATCAGTAAAGTAATTCTGAGCAACCAAAAATAAATATTTGTAATTCCATTACTTTAATATAGTAGTTAATTTCATTGGTGCATATTTGCTCACGTCATACCTATTTTTTCTCATACTCCCTAAGAAATTTTGTGTTCTTTCATTTATGTATAAATATTTTGACATTGTCTCCACATCTAAAATATGCATGGCTGTAAATATTCCTTTGAATTTGTCTAACCATTTCTGTTTTCTTTGTATTTGGATTTCTTTCATTAATAATCTTTGTGAATATAGCTTTTATCTTTTTTTAAAAAAATGTGTTTTTTATTGTGAACTTTAACATATGTACATAACAGTGATAACTTTCAAAAGTATGATTTAACAAGTAGTTAGCAAATTTCAAAGAATCTCATGGGTCACAGTTCCACAACTTCAGCTATTTCCGTCACTGTAAAATGTAACATACTTACAGAAAGGTGTTAACTTTCGGTTAACAGCTCAACAAGCAGTTATGTAAGTAATTTCAAAAATTGTGTATTACAGTTCTTTCCTTATTATGCAATATAGGGTATATACCGAAAGGTAAAGACTTTCTTAGCACAATTCAATGAGCAGCTATTGAGCAAATTTCAAAGGATGTTATAGGTTACAATTCCACCATGTCATTTACCTCCTCTCAGCTATTCTAACACTCCAGCATCTAAAAAATATATATATATATTTATATAAAGTTTCAGTATTCACAGACCTTTGTTAAATCTTATCTTGTTCCTCTCACTTAATCCCTTTCTCCATCTTCAGGGATGTCTAGGCAGTTAGCACCCTAACTTGTTCATATTGGAGGGGGTGTCGACAGCATGGGGAAGGGGGCTGCATCTTATTGTTGTTCTTAAAGAGGCTGTTGCCTCTGGGCTTTAGGACTTGTCTGGCATAGGAACACTCTGGTGGATTTAAGTTTCTGAGAGATAAAATTTAGTGAGTGAATCTTTATAGAATCTCAGGTAGGGGGACTACTTTTGGTAAAGGCATGGCATATTGTGGCCATTTGGGATGTCTAGCTGGAGCTTGCATAAGAGAAACCTCCAGGATAGCCTCTTGACTCTGTTTGGGATCTTTCAGCCACTGTGACCTTAGCTTGTTGCCTTTCTTTTTTCCACCTTTTGATCAAGTAGGCATTTTCAATCCCTCAGTGCCAGGGCCAGGCTAATTTTTGGGAGTCATTTCCTATGTCGCCAGGGAGAGTCATTCCCTTGGGAGTCATGTTCTTCATTGAGGGAAGGTTAATGGATTTATTTGCTGAGTTGGGCTTAGAGAGAAAAAGGCCACATGTGAGCAAAAAAAGAGGTTCCCTGGAAGTGCCCCTTAGGGATAATTATAGGAGAGCTCAGCCTCTGATTTACAACCCTAAGTTTCACAGGAGCACATCTCAAGTTGGGGGTTTGATTTATTAAATAGTGGATTCCTAATTTCACTTAATATATATTCTATCCAAAGGTAAATGGTCAGTTTCTTACATTATCTTCACTTAGTTGTACAATCATCATCACTCTCATCTTTGAACAATTATCATAACATAATACATCCCAGAGCTCTTATCCGCTGCTAATTATTGATCCCTAGTATTAGTGTAGTGCTTGTAAGGTATTCCTATTAAATATAGTCTTTAATATGTAAAGGGTGGTTTTTCCATATACCACTCTGTAGTTAACCCTCTGCAGCAGTGTCACACCTTATAAGTATATCATGCTAACACTTATTTAGGTTTGTGGTGCTATTCTGTGGGTTACATGCCTTTAAACAACCATTTACGAAATGTTTACCTTCAGTGTATCACTGATACTTAAAATCACATTAACAGACCGTAGTCACAGCTGACCATTCCCATACCATTTAGCTCACCCTCATTATCATATCTGTACATATTAGATTATCGTTACCCTTTCAGTAGCTTCTGTCTGTCTCTGGCTCCCCTAAATTCTACATTATAAGACACTTATTTTACATTTTTCATGGAGTTCACATTAGTGGTAACATACAGTATCTCTTTTTGTGTCTGGCTTATTTCAGTCAGCATTATGTATTCAAGGTTCATCCATGTTGTTACGTTTCGTGATGTCTTTCCTTCTTACTGCTGTGTAGTCCATCATATGTATATACCACATATTTTTATCCACTTGTCTATTGAAAGACATTTGGATTGTTCCATCTCTTGGCAGTTGTGAACAGTGTCACTGTGAACATTGGTGTGCAAATATCTGTTCGTGTCACTGCTTTCAAATCTTCTGGGTATATACTGAGAAGTGAAATTGCCAGATTGTAGGGTAACTCAATACTTAGTTCTCTGAGGAACTGCCAAACTGTCTTCCAGAGTGGCTATACCATTATACAGTCCCACCAGCAATGAATAAGAGTTCCAGTTTCTGCACATTCTCTCCAGCATTTGTAGTTTCCTGTTTGTTTTAACGGCAGCCATTTTATTGATGTGAGATGATATCTCATTGTGGTCTTGATCTGCATATCCCTAACAGCTTGTGAAGAGGAACATTTTTTTCATGTGTTTTTTAGCCATTTGTATTTCCTCTTCAGAGAAATGTCTTTTCATATCTTTTGCCCATTTTATAATTGCACTATTTATACCACTGTTGTTGAGTAGTAGGAATTCTTTATATGTGCAAGGTATCAGTCTCTTATCAGATACATGGTATTCTGGTTTGCTAATGCTGCCATTTTGCAAAACACTAGAAATTCATTGGGTTTTATAAAGGGGGTTGATTTGGTTACAAAGTTACAGTCTTAAGGCCATAAAAGTATCCAAGCTAAGGTGTCAACAACAGGGTACCTTTACAGAAGAATGGCCAATGGTGTCTGGAACACCTCTGTTGTCTGGGAAGGCTGGCATCATATTCCTTTGCTCCCAGATTGTGTTTCAAAAACGGGTTTCTCCCAGGATATTTCTTTTTAGGCATCTGGGGATATTCTCTTAGTTTCTGAAGTAGCAAAAGTCTACTTTCAGTGGCTGTCTTCAAAACGTTTGTCTCAGCTGCAGCACTGAGTTCCTTCTGTTTTCCAGCTCTTTTATATGGCTCCAGTGAACTAATCAAGACCCAGGCTGAATGGGCAGGGCCACATCTCTGTGGAAACTTCCAGTCAGAGGTTGCACCCTAACCAAAGGTGTCACTCAAAGTTGGGTGTGCCACATCTTCATGGAAACAGCCTAATCCAAAGATCCCAACCTAATCAATATTAATATGTCTGCCCCCACAAGATTTCATTAAAGAACATGGCTTTTTGGGGGGCATAATACATCCAAACTGGCATACATCATATCCAAATATTTTTCCCATTGCATTGGCTGTCTCTTCACCTTTTTGACAAATTCCTTTGAGGTGCAGAAGCTTCTGATTTTGAGGAGTTCCCATTTATCTGTTTTTTCTTTTGTTGCTTGTGCTTTGGGAGTGAGGTTTAAGAAGCGACCTCTTAATAGTAGGTCTTGAAGATGTTATGTTCTATGAGTTTGGTGGTACTGTCTCTTATTTTGAGATCTTTGATTCACTTTGAGTTAATTTTTGTATAGGGTGTGAGGTAGGGATCCTCTTTCATTCTTTTGGATATGGATATGTCCCATTTGTTGAAGAAACTGTTGTGTCCCAGTTCAGTGGATTTGGGAGCCTTATCAAAAAATCAGTTTGCCATAGATCTGGGGGTGTATTTCCGAATTCCGAGTTTGATTCCATTGATCAGTAAGTCTATCCTTGTGCCAGTACCATGCTGTTTTGACTACTGTGGCTTTATAGTAGGTTTCAAAGTCAGGAAGTGTCAGTCCTCCCACTTCGTTTTTCTTTTTTAGAATGTTTTAGCAACTCGAGGCCCCTTTCCCTTCCAAATAAATTTTGATAACTAGCTTTACCAATTCTGCAAAGTAGGTTGTTGGAATTTTCATTGGAATTGCATTGAATCTGTAGATCAATTTGGGTAGGATTGACATCTTAATGACATTCATGGTCTTCCAGTCCATGAACACAGGATATTTTTCCATCTCTTTAGGTCCCCGTTTATTTCTTTTAGTAAAGTTATATAATTTTCTGTTTAGAGGTCTTTTACATCCTTGGTTAAGTTTATTCCTGGGTACTTGAGTTTTTTTAGTTGCTATTGTGAATGAAATCTTTTTCTTGAGAGTCTCTTCAGTTAGGTCATTTCTAGTGTATAAGAACATTACTGGCTTATGTGCAGTAATCTTGTATCCTGCCACTCTGCTGAATTTGTTTATTAGCTCAAGTAATGTCATCGGTTTCTCAGGGTTTTCCAAATATAAGATTAAATCATTTGCTAATAATTACAGTTTTATTTCTTCCTTTCCAATTTGGATGCATTTTATTCCTTTTTCTTGCTGAATTGCTCTGGCTAGAACTTCTAGCACAATGTTAAATAATAGTGGTGACAGCAGGCATCCTTGTCTTATTCCTGATCTTACAGGGAAGGCTTTCGGTCTCTCACCATTAAGTACTGTAATGGCTCTGGGTTTTTTATATATGCCCTTTATCATGTTGAGGAGGTTTCCTTCAGTTCCTGCCTTTTGAAGTGTTTTTATCAAAAAGGGGTGCTGAATTTTGTCAAATGCTTTTTCAGCCTCTACTGAGATGTTCATATGATTTTTCCCTTTTGATTTGTTGATGTGTTGTATTACATGATTGATTTTCTTGTGTTGAATCACCCTTGCGTTCCTGGAATGAATCCTGCTTGTTCATGGTGTATAGTTTATTTTAATATGTCTGTGGATTCAGTTTGCAAGTATTTTGTTGAGAATTTTTGCGTCTATACTCATGAGGGAGATTGGCCTGTAGTTTTCCTTTCTTGTAGCATCTTTATCTGGTTTTGGTATTAGAGTGAAGTTGGCGTCAAAAAATGAGTTAGTGTTCCATTTTCTTCAGTTTTTTGAAAGAGTTTGAGTAAGAATGGTGTTAGCTCATCTTGGAGAGTTTGGTAAAATTCCCTTGTGAAGCCATCTATCTAGCCCTGGGCTTTTGTTAGTAGGAAGCTTTTTTGATGACTGATTGGATCTTTTACTTGTGAGTGGTCTGTTGAAGTCTTATTTCTTCTCTGGTCAGTCTAGGTTGTTCATGTGTTTCCAGGAAATTACACATTTCCTCTAATTGTCCAGTTTGTTGGCATACAGTTGTTCGTAGTCCTGTGATTTTTAAAAATTTCTTCAGCATCTGCAGTATTGTCCCCCCTCTCATTTGTTATTTTGTTTATTTAGTTGTTCTCAATTTTTTACTTTGTCATTCTGGCTAAGGGTTTGTCAATCTTATTGATCTTCTCAAAGAACCAACTTTTGGCTTTATTTATTCTCTCTATTGTTTTTTGTTTTCTATGTCATTTATTTCTGCTTTAATCCTTGTTTCTTTTCTTCTACTTGCTTTAGGTTTAGTTTGCTGATCATTTTCTATCTTCTTCAGTTGTTCTGTTAGTTCTTGGGTTTTAGCTCTTTCTTCCTTATTAATATATGCATTTAGAGCTACAGATTTCCCCATCATTACTGCCTTGGCTACATCCCATAAGTTTTGATATGTTGTATTCTTGTTTGCATTTGTTTCTAGATATTTAGCAATTTCTCCTGGAATTTCTTCTTTGACCCACTGATTGTTTAGGAGTGTGTTGTTTATCCTCCAGATATTTATGAATATTCTAGATCTTTGATGTTTATTGACTTCTAGTTGCATTCCATTGTGGTCAGAAAATGTGCTTTGAATAATTTCAATCTTTTTAAAATTTATTGAGGCTTGTTTGATACCCCAGCATATGAACTATCCTGGAGAAAGTTCCATGAGCACTAGAGAAGAGTATATATCCTAATTCGGGATATAATGCTCTATATAGGTCTGTTAAATGTAATTTGTTTATCACATTGTTTAAGCTCTGTTTCCTTATTGGTCTTCTGTCTGGTTAATCTATCAATATTGAAGTCTCCCATGATTATTGTGGATACATCTATTCCTTCCTTCAGTTTTGCTAATGTATGTCTCATGCACTTTGGAGCACCTTGACTGAGTGTATAAACATTTATGATTGTTATTTCTTCTTGGTGAATTGTCCGTTTTATTAGTATATAGTGTCCTTCTTTGTCTCTTTTGACATCCTTGCATTTAAAGTCTATTTTATCTGAAATTAGTATTGCTATCCCCGGCTTTCTTTTGGTTTAACTTGCATGGAATATTTTTTTCCATCCTTTCACTTTTAATCTCTTTGTGTTGCTAGGTCTAAGATGAGTCTCTTGTAAGCAGCATATTGATGGTTCATATTTTTTAATCCATTCTGCCAATCTACATCTTTTAATTGAGGAGTTTAATCCATTCACATTCAGTGTTATTACTGTGAAGGCTCTTGAATCAGCCATCATATCTTTGGTTTTTATTTGTCAGATGTATCTTTTCCTCTCTCTCTCTGTTTCCTTTAAGGTACCCTTATTAAAGCCCTTCCTTACTTATACATGGCAAACCAGATTTTTTCAAAGAGTACAAAAAAATAAACAGTGAAAAATGTCTACTTAAACTCCAAAAAACCCAATCTCAATTCCCAGAAATACCTATTATCAATACGTTTTTATATATCCTCCAGAAGTGTTCTTTGCATATCTGCATGTACGTGTAATTTTGTAAAAACCTAATGGGAGTGTTTTATATACAGATTCTGTACTTAATTGTTTAAAAATAGATCCTCCTGATTTAACACAGAAAGTAATTTTTCATTCTTTTCATGGTCTGCATAGTATATATGATTTTCTGACTCTGAAAGTATGTTGGTTTTCAAAAGGAATATACCATTTTACAACACTGCCAGAAATGTATGCTTGTATCGATTGCATACAACTGCCTCTTTAGTATTTTCAGTTTAATATTTTGTGTGTGTATGTCTTTAATTTGTGCTCTTGATAGGATAGGTATTCTTATTTCCCTCTAGCATTTAAGGAAAAAAAAGAAATATCCTTTATATTATCAGCTTCTCTGTCCTATGAGTCAAAATGTATTTGCCTTTCTCTTTGGGTTTTTTTAAGCAAACTCATCCTCCATGCCTCCCCACCCCAACCACCAACACCAACAACAACAACTTTAAAACATTCTTTATCACAAATTCATGAGAAAATTAGACTTAAAAATTTAAAAGATTGGGATTTAAAAATTTTTTGTGCTACAAGAACATTTCTCTATAATGAACTACATAAGCTGTCTAAATTGTTTTTCTTTAATGAGAGTTAAGTTTCCTAGAAATGTCATCCTAACTTGAAACAAAGCTAACAACTCACTTTTTTTATTTTCCTAAATTTTTTTGGAAATTTATTAATTATGCTATATAGGTGACTATCCTATTATATATATTAGTACTTGAAATACCATCCTGCATCATCATCTTCAGTTGTTTATATAATGACTGATTATTTAGTACTTTTTAAAAAGATGTTTGTAGAACCATGCCAATTTTTTAATGAAATTGGTATTTTATTTTTGCTTTTAATGTCTCCTGCAGTTTTTCAATCAAGTTCTGGTGCTGGGAAGGTCGTCAGTAAGTGATTTGTCAGAACATGTATTTGATCTGATTCAGGAACTTTTTGCTATAGATCCTCACTTATTGTTATCTGTCATGCCACAGCTTGAATTCAAACTGAAGGTAAGATTAACTACAATTTTTTAAGCCCTTTAACAGTTTTTCTCTGATTGTAAAAAAAAAATGAAATGTTTGTTCAATTTATCTTCTTATATTTAGTTAAGGTATATATTTTTTAATCATTTGAATTAAATCACTATCTCTTACCTGGAGGAGATGGGTATTTACATTACAAACATTGCAAAATTGTATTAACAGTCCCAGTTGTTGAATGTCTGCTGAGAAACACAATGATGCAAATAACAGATATTCTAAAAAGGTTATTTTTCTAAAAAGTTGTAATATATGTTGATATCAAAGGACATTTATTCTTAGGTAGGTCGGTGTTAAAACATGAAAAGGTTCTAAACTGAGTACTCAAATGGTCTTGTTTACAACGTAAGGTCCTTACATATTATAGATAATAGAAATTTTACTGAACAGTGAAATTTATATATATTGATATAACTAAGCAAGGAATTTATAGCTCCTCAAACCAAATTTAAAACCTGAAACTCTGTCCCCCACCCCAGTTGAGCCACAGAAGATAACACCTTGCATTTGTGTAATACTCTACTTTTGAAAGACTTTATATCCAGTATCTTATTGGATCCTTAAATTGAACTGTTTATAATGAGGACTGGCATTGAAATTTTGGTTTTTGAGATAAAAAATCTTAAGATGAAGTATTAAAGCAGATTTGGTATTGGAATTAAGATTTTCAGATTCTAAAATGTGGTATAAATAACTAAGAATTATCTGTATTGTCTGTTTTAGCAATAGCCTAAAGTTGTCTCCATACTAAATTATTCCTAGGTGTAAGCCAATGTATTCATAGAGTTGGAAGGTGTAAAGTCAGTCAGATCTCTTTAATCTTTAAGCAGGGCACCCATGATAGGTAGAACATTATGAAGGAATATGGGAATTAGGTTTCCTTTTTATGGGCTTATTGTAAACTAAGGGAAACTAAACTGTAGTGGCTGTTCATACATCGTTTTTCTACTGTAAGCTCTTGTATCTAAAGCAGAAGTTGCTAGCAAGCTGCATCCAGCTCCAAAATAGGTTTTATTTGATTTTTAAAGATTTTTCTTTCTTTAGTTGCTAACGTGAAATGAATGGTTAGATTTAAAAACCAGATTTTGGCTCAAAATCCGGATGTTTGCCTGTTTGTTTTTTAAAAATTGGAAGATCTGGCAATATTGGGCCATTTTTTTCTACATGGTAACAAAACGGCTGGTAACGAATTGTAGTTCCTTCTTAAATGAGTTATGATCTTTTCGGTATATGTCAGCCTCCATGACTCCTTATCTTATATTCACTCTTCTTCATTGTTATAATTTGTTTTCATAGCCCCTGCTTTAAAGGCAAATGAGCAAGAATTTTTCCCTGTAGATTTCTTAATTTCTTTTTTAAAAACTTAACACTTTAGTCAGAAAATGCTTAGCTGACAGTGTAGTTTCTTTTATTACAATATAGCATTAGTGAAAGTATATAATAGAATATTGTATTACTACAATATGGTAATATATTGTAATATGATAATAAGATTTTTATGTTTTTCTGTGTTCATTGATAAATTTACTTTTTTTTTACCCTATAGTGAGCTAATGTCGTGCCTAAATAATAGTAATTCTGGAATATTTTGTTTATTGTCTTACAGTATAGAGGTGCCGTTTTCGGTTTGCTAAAGCTGCTGGAATGCAATAGACCAGAAATAGGTTGGCTTTTTTAATGGGGATTTATTAGGTTACAAATTTACAGTTCTAAGGCCATGAAAATTCCAAGTTAAGGCATCAGAAGAAAGACTGCTGACATCTGGGGTTCCTCTGTCATACGGGAAGGCACATAGCAACACCAGCTGGTTCTTCTCTCCTGGGCTCTTGTTTCAGTTGCTTTCTCTCTCACCTCCCCCAGGGGTTTTTCCTCCCTATGCTTCTCCGGGACAAATTCTAGATTTCATCTCTTAGCTTTTCTTAGCTCTCTGAGTTTCATCTGTCTTTTATCCTCTCATAAAGGACTCCAGCAAGGGGATTAAGACCCACCTTGAATGGGCTGGATCACATCTCAATTGAAATAGCCTAGCCAAAAGGACCTACCCACAATAGGTCTGTCCCCACAGGGATGGCCTTTTATGGGGTACATAACAGCTCCAAAACAGCACAGGTGCCATAACCCGTGTTCTTAGTTGCTTCTTACTTCAACTCGAGCCTATACAGGTATTTAGTTTTCTCATTACCAATATGTATTCAACAGTGTAGGAAGTTTTTGTGGCTGTAGTGATTTTCTATAGTTGTATCTCTGAATTATATGGCCACAGCTTTTTGTAGTTAGGAGTCCTTAGTTACAGTCCTTTGAGAACAATAAAAATGAGAAAGTGCTTCAAAGCAATTTCTTTGTTTCTACTCTATATTGGACCGTTGCATAAAGCTTTAAACACTACCACCACACAATTCCATATGGTGCTATTTTTTTGTGTAGGGGGGTTCCCCAGAGTTGTCCTCCCTAGCTGCTTTGGCTATAATTATTAGGAAATTTGCAACATTTTGCATTTAAGACTTATTCAGGGGCAGAGAGGGAAAGAGAGAGTGATTTTCACTTATTCCCCAAATTTAAAAATATAAAGTAATCATATTTGTCTTATTTTGGTTGAAGTGAAAATTAAGTTTCACAGGAAATTGTTCTGAATCAGTTACTTTGTAATTAGAAACAGTAATAGAGTTAATTCCTTGTGGCTAGAACTGGAGAGAAAAACTAATTTGGCTTTCAATTGTTTTTAGAAAGTCACTGGTAAATTCTTAATGCAGAATCTCCAATTTTTATGGACTTTTAAATTACTAAAATATGTATTTGTATTTGTAATTCAGTGTATTATGTAATATCTCTGAAATGATGTTCACTTTGGGGTGAATTAATACTGCAACTATACATCAGAGACACCAAATGATTGTTCCACAAGAAAAATACTGCTACCATCACTACAATCATTCCAGCCTTAATCAAGAAATATATTTTGAAGTTCTCTGAAGCTTTTTATTTAGTAGTTCAGTATTCAGTATATCAGTGTGAAATGTCCCCCCAATATTTGAAATAATCACTAAACTGTTAAAAATAGTCATTTGGAAGTAGAACAAAACCTTCACTTATTCCAGTGTTTGACATGATAGAAAAAATTTTCTTTAAAAAATAAATGGTGTTGGCTGATAAATTAGACCTTAAAAACCTGTGCTACTCTGCCTTGTTTTTGCTGGAGAAAAACTTTGTCAAAGAAAATACTTTTTGTCATTCAAATTAAAGTGTTAAAACTTGATACAATTTTCATTTTTACGTCTGTTTGATAATTGTGCCTGTCTTAACTACAAAACACCTAAGCCTGATAGTTAAATTATTTGTTTTTCTTTTAAAAATTTCGGTCTTTTCCCACGTGTATTTGTTTATTGGATTTCTGGTATTGCTTTAGACATTTTATTTGAACAGTTAAAAAAATGACAATTGCTTTTAGGTATTGTGTTTATATTTTTAGTAAATATGTGATTTTTAAAAAGCTTCATATACTGTATGGTTTTTCATAACAGGATAAGAACAAAAAACAACCTTAAATTTAAGGTTTGCTTTTTTGTAGTATTCAATTCATGTGATATTTTAGATCCTTTTAAGAATCTTACTCTGCTATTAAAATGAGTTTTCTTGAATCATAACATTCTTCAGTGTTATATTCTGCAGTCAATTGGGGACACTGAAACTTTACACATCAAAATCTTATTGTTTTCATTTCTTTGGCATTTGTGTTACTGTTTATGTTGGAGCTTAAATTACTGGACAGATCTCTTATAAAGAAAACTTATTAGGATAGAAATTATTTGTAGCTTTGTCCCTTCACAGAATTTCAGGGCTCTTAGAAAATGTTGTCCATTATCTTTTATCTTTCTAAATAAATGTCTGTTACCAATGTTTAGATTGTAAACAAGCAGTGAAATAGGCATAAATTAGCAGTTGGGAGGGTGTGAAATAAGAGTAAAGAACCAGATGATCTAACATGGAATCATTTCAATTTCTGTATAGAAAAAGAGCATTTGATATTTCAAGTTTCTCACCATTATGAGCAGAAATATGACATTGTAGCTTCTTGGGAATGTTTCAGTTTATCGTTTTTTGTAATCTGGTAATCTTCTGGCTTCATTTATTCTTTCCTCTTTTCCTCTTCCTAGAGCAATGATGGAGAAGAGCGTTTGGCTGTTGTTCGACTTCTTGCGAAATTGTTTGGTTCTAAAGATTCTGATTTAGCAACACAGAATCGCCCTCTTTGGCAGTGTTTTCTTGGACGGTAAGAGAACCTAAAAATGCTTGAGTGCTAACTTTTGTTTTGGCCGCCAGTCATTACGGTCCACTTGATTAAAGCCACACATATTGAAACTTGAATTGGTATCTGTTGATTTCTTTGGCATCCGTGTTGCTGCCTTTCTTGGAGAATAAATTGTAGGATTTTTTTTTTTTAATAAAGTACACTTATTATCTACCCAGATAACACTTTTTTAATTTTTTTTTTTTAAATAAATAAACAGGAAATACATGAGCATGCTCTGTCTTCAGATTTCTAAATAAACGATGAGACTGAAGACCTAGTGGTCCAATATTAATAATAGCTGGCATTTGTCAGTCTAGCAGCTTGCTCATTTCCTAGTGCTTATCTTCTGGATGTGCAGCTTATCTAATTGGATGATGTGTTTTTAACTGAATTTATATAATTGTTTAATCTTTAAATTGAAAATACTGCTCTTAACTCAGTTTTAAATGCTTCTCAAGAACTCAGAATGATTTTTTTCAACTTGATGGTAAAGTTGAATAACCTGTGAAATTTATTCCATTTACATGTTTTATTTACTTCAAACATTGATTGAAAAATACATTTTCACTATTAGTATTCTAGAGAACATTAGAAATTTACCATGGTTTAATTCAACTACTTCAGAAGACTGTCTCAGAAATTGTCTTAAAGTTAATTCTTTATAGTAATGCTAGGTTAAATGTTAAAACATGGCAAACAAATCTAAAAAACCTCTTATGTTGACGAAATGACATATTAGCATTATATTTGTTCAGAACAAGTCATTTTCAAGATCTTAGGAGTAAATGCTAAATATTTGATTAAATGCTATTCCATAAGAATTTATTATACAGGGAATGAAGCAACTGTACTTGTCACGTTAAGAAAAGGAATTCCCTGTGCCTGTGTTTGCCATCAGGTTTTATAGTAAAACATTAAAGAAAAAACGTATAGCTCAGTTTTTCACTTTCGTTACTTGTAAAAGCTAAATCAGCCATGACAGACTCCTCATATTCATTATTTTATATTCGCTGCTAACTATAGTGAGGCGTCCTGGTTCATAGAAATAAACTAGTATGATCAGTCTGTTCTTTATTATTTTTCTTAACCATAGCATTAAGTGTTTTAATATTTTCTAATGTTACTGTTTGTAAATAATGTTTAGTCCCCTCCCCCAGCAGTTAGAAATTACAAAACTAAGTAAATAATTTAAAGATTGGTGACTCACTCCCTTTATCCAGTGTATAGATGGATGAGTAGAAAAATGGGGACAAAAACTATATGAAACATAGGGTTGGGAGAGATAATTTAGATGTTCTTTTTTTACTTTTCTTTTTATTATTTTTTTTACTTTTTCTGGTGTAAGGAAAATGTTCAAAAAATAGATTGGGGTGATGAATGCACAACTGTATGATAGTACCGTGAACAGTTGATTGTACACTATGGATGATTGTATGATATGTGAATATATCTCAATAAAACTGAATTAAAACAAACAGCAAAAAGAAATTGGTAACTAGCTCTGGATAAGAAAGTAGGAGTCCTTTTTTTTTTTTTTTTTCTTACAATTAAAAAATAATTTTTTTATTGTAGCATATAACATATATGCATATAAGTGATAACTTTCCAAATGCACTTTGACAAGTAGTTACAGAGCAAATATCAAAGAATATTGAATAGTTCCCACAGTTTCAGTTATTTCCTTATTGTGGGATATAACATATATATAAAAAAATACCATCTTTCAAAGTATGATTTAGCAAGTAGTTATGTAGGAAATTTCCAAAGTTATCAGGAGTTACAGTACCATAGTTTGTTATTTCCTCATTGTGAGGTATAACATATATACAAAAAGGTTATAACATTCAAATTACAATTTAATAAGTAGCTATAGAGCAAATTTCAAAGAATGCTATGGGTTACAGTTCCACCATTTCAGTTCTTTCCTTCTAACTATTCTAATACCATAGCAACTAAGAAACAGAAAATTATATAGAGATTCAGTATTCATAATCCTTAGTTAAATTCCACCTTGTCTGTTGCTACCCCTTCCTCCAGTTTAATCACTTTCCCAATCTTCACGGAAGTCTGGACAGTGACTACCCTAACTTGTTCATGTTGAAAAGGGGTATTGACATCTTGGGAAAAGGGAACACATCTGGTTGATGTTCTTGATGATGCTCTAGCCTCTGTGGGACTTACTTGGCATAGGAGTTTTCTGGAGGATTTAAGTTTCTGAAGAATAAACTTAGTGAGTGAAACTTGTATAGAGTCTCAGATAGGGATCAGGGTATTTTTTGGGGTTTTCAGGACCTCTGTTGACTTGGGCTTATCATACTGTGGCCATTTGGGCATATGTAGCTGAAGCTTGCATAGGAGTATCCTCCAGGACAGCCACTTGATTCTATTTGAATTCTCTTAACCACAGGAACCTTATTTTGTTGCCTTTCTTTTCCCCTTTTTGGTCTAAAAGGAATTCTCAGCCCCTTGATGCCAGGGTTAGGCTCATTCCCTGAGTCCATGTCCCATGTTGGGGGGAGGGTGATGAATTTATTTGCAGAGTTGGGCTTAGCGAAGGTCCACATTTGAGCAACGAAAGAGGTTCTCTGAAGGTGACTCCTAGGCATAGTTATAGGTGGGCTTAGCTTCCCCTTTACAACCGTAAGTTTCATAAGAGCAAACTTTAACATCAAGTCTTGACTTATAAAGTAGGGGGTTTCTAAGTTCACGTAGCCTATGTTTTGTCCACGATAATCCTTCTCTCTCTCAAATTATCCACATTTAGTTATGCAGTCCTCATCACTCTTCATTTTAAACAATTCTCATGACCCCAAACACCCATAGCTCTTTTCAGCCCTTAATTACTTGTCCCTAGTGTTTGTGTGGTACTAGTAAGGTATTCTTATTAGTTATAGTCCCTAGTATGCAACAGGTAGATTTTTCCCATATACCATTCTATTGTCAACTCTGCACCAGTGTCACACCTTAGAAGTATATCGTCCAAGCCCCATCTATATTTGTAGTGCTGATCTGTGGGATATATGCCAATCTGTCTTCCGCAGTGGCTGTACCATTGTACAGTCCCACCAGCAATGAATAAGAGTTCCAGTTTCTCCACATCCTCTCCAGTATTTATTATTTCCTGTTTGTTTAATGGCAGCCATTCTTACTGGTATGAGGTGATATCTCATTGTGGTTTTGATTTGCATTTCCTTAATAGCTAGTGAAGATAAACATTTTTTTCATGTGTTTTTTTAGCCATTTGTATTTCCTCTTCAGAAAAATACCTTTTCATGTCTCTTACCCATTTTATAATTCGGCTCTTTGAACTATTGTTGTTGAGTTGTAGGATTTCTTTATATATTCAGGGTATCAGTCTATTATCAGATATATGATTTCCAAATATTTTCTCCCACTGAGTTGGCTGCCTCTTCACCTTTTTGATGTTTTTTTTTTTTTTTTTGAGGTACAGAAGCTTTTGATTTTAAGCAGATCCCATTTATCTATTTTTTCTTTCATTGCTTGTGCTTTGAGTATATGGTCTTAAGAAGCTATCTCCTATTACTAGGTCCTGAAGCTGTTTCTCTGTATTATCTTCTAAGAGTTTTATTGTGCTGTCTCTTGTATTGAGATCTTTGATCCACTTTTGAGTTAATTTTTATATAGGTTGTGAGGTAGGGGTCCTCTTCATTCTTTTGGTTATGTCTATCCAGTTCTCCCAGCCCCATTTGTTTAAGGGACTGTTCTGTCCCATTCTGTGGACTTGGGGGCCTTATCAAAAATCAGTTTGACCCGGTACAACTCTACAGTCAATTTGTTCAAACACCACAATTGCATGGAACTTTGAATAGGAAGTGAGATACAGTAGGTTAGTATAGGCTGGAGTGAAATAGTGACACATCCCAGAGTAATTTGGGCAGATAATAAAAAATATATTTACAGCCTCCCCCTCCCCAGCCCCGAGGATCTGGGGGAAGGTGCGGATGTGTTGAACATCCTCACCTGGACTGGTGTTGATGTTGTCACAAACATTGGGACTGGCGGTTTGATGTGCTGAGCCCTCGAGCATGGGACTTGCCCTTATGAAGCTCATTACCACAAAGGAGAGTCTAAACTTGCATGTAATGGTGCCTGAGAGTCTCCCCCTGAGTACCCCTTTGTTGCTCAGATGTGGCCCTCTCTCTCTCTAACCGAGCCATCTCGACAGGTGAACTTGCTGCCCTCCCCCCTACGTGGGACCCGACTCCCAGGGTTGTAAATCTCCCTGGCAATGCAGAATATGACTCCCGGGGATGAATGTGGATCCGGCATCGTGGGACTGAGAGTATCTTCTTGACCAAAAGGGGGATGCAAAATGAGACGAAATAGTTTCAGTGGCTGAGAGATTTCAAATGGAGTCGAGAGGTCACTCTGGTGGACATTCTTATGCACTATATAGACAACACCTCTTAGGCTTTAATGTATTGGAATAGCTAGAAGTAAATACCTGAAACTACCAAACTCCAACCCAGCAGTTTGAACTCCTGAAGACAATTATATAATAATGTAGATTACAGGGGGTGACAGTGTGATTGTGAAGACCTTGTGGATCACACCCCCTTTATCTAGTGTATGGATGAGTAGAAAAATGGGGATAAAAACTAAAGGACAAATGGGGTGGGATGGGGGGATGATTTGGGTGTTCTTTTTTCACTTTTACTTTTTATTCTTGTTCTGGTTCTTTCTGATGTAAGGAAAATGTTCAGAGATAGATTGTGGTGATGAACGCATAACTATGTTATCATACTGTGGACAGTGGATTGTATACCATGGATGATTGTATGGTGTGTGAATGTATTTCAATAAAACTGAATTTAATTAAAAAAAAAAAAGTAGATTGCAGATAATCAAAAAAAAAAAAATCAGTTTGACCAAGTATCTGGGGGTTAAAACATTTTTTAAATAACTTTATTTTTTGAGATGATTTCAAAAATAGAAATATTTCATAATTAATGAATATATTTTTAAAGCGTAACCCAATAAATTTTAAGTTTGAAAATTCCTTTATTATATATGCTATTTTGAATTTACATGTAGAGTTTCTTACTTATTGAATTTTTACAGTATATACTGGTCCTTTGAAAAAGAACATTTCAATACAAGCTGATCCTGGCCCCTTGAATCCTTTACATTGTAAGACAATGTGACACTCACACTTTTGCACTAATTTTTGGTCTTCTGGCTCCTCCTCTTATATATGACTTTGCTTCTCTATACCACCTTCCATTATTTTCTTCCCATAAAATTATTTTGTGAAGCAGATTTTATGTATTTTGAATATTTAATATATGTTTTATAGCATAATTTTAAGCTACTATAAATTGGGTAGTTTGGGTAAGGGATGTGTTTGTACTCTTTTTTTTAATTAATTTCTTAAATTGTTAGATATATATGTATAACCATTTCATTTTAACCTTTTTAAAATGTACTTTTCACTGGCGTTAATTGTACTTTACTTTTTCATCACCCCAAACAGAAACTCTGTACCCATTAACCAATAATTCCTCCTCCCCCCCTCCCTAGCCCTTAGTAACCTCCCTTCTACTTTTTGTGTATGAATTTGTTTATTCTAGGTATTTTACATAAGTGAATTAATGCGATATTTGTCCTTTTGTGTCTGGCTAGTTTCATTTAACATCCTTGTTGAGGCATGTGTCAGAGCTTCATTCCTTTTTGTGGCTAAATAATACTCCATTGTGTGTATTTATCACATTTTGTTTATCTATTCATCAGCTGATGGAATTTGGGTTGCTTCCACTTTTGGAGGATTGTGTATAATGTCTCTTTGGGCATTGTATGCAAGTATCTGCTTGAGTCTCTCTCTGCTTTCAGTTCTTTTGGGTTATATACCTGGGAGTTGGAATTGCTGGATTATATGGTGCTTATACTGCTTTTTTTGTGTGTAAACAAATTATGTTATTGAAAATGTTTTTGTAAAATTATGTATCTTTTCCCTCATTAGTACTATTTTGGATTCTTCTCCGAGCATATTAGTTGTCCCTTTAATAATCCCATTTTCTAATAAGTAACTGTTGTTTTTGAGCATTTACAAAATTTATGTTAGTTATACCTTAATTGAAAAGAATTATTTTGACTTAAAATTAATATTTAGTGGTCTTTTTCTGTATAGATTTAATGACATTCATGTTCCTGTGAGATTAGAAAGTGTGAAATTTGCCAGTCATTGTTTAATGAACCACCCAGATTTAGCAAAAGACCTCACAGGTAAGCTGGCTGATTTATTATAAATATTAAGAGTAATCACACATATATTTTAGGTCTGGTCTGTAGCCTAACTTCAGTTTAACTCTGGCAGAGTTTCAAGTCTATATCAATAAGAATAAGTAATTTATTTCATGTATGCACAATAAAATTTCACTTGAAATCTTCGTATTTTATAATCATTCGGAATTTTTTGCAACTTGTAGTTTGAGGAAGTGAACTATACCTTATGTTTGGTATTTAGGTCCAAATTATTGTTTCTAAGTGACAATTACATTTAGTAACATAATAATAAAGAGGAAAGTGATTTTCTTCTGGACTAGAATTTCTTCTGATTGAAACCCAGAGCATTTGAACTCACCTATCTGACAGTAGCAAATGGCTTTTATCAGAATGCTGTTGTTTACCAGAAGAGATAGCATTTTTCTGTTTTGATTAGTTTGTATTATATCAGTTATTTCAGAATTTTTGTTTTAAAGAGTACATAGAATGTTATTCTAGATTTTGTGTGGTGTAATGCACAGGTATTTACCAGCTAATTTCCTATATAAATCAGATACTGCATTGCATTTTATTTTTTCAGGACAGCCATTATAAAATACGTTATTTATTAAAATATGACTATGCAGCAGTAAGTGGTGTCATTTAGTTTATTGTGTGATAACATAGTATACTGCTTCATCAAAAATAAAATGATTTCAATTCATGATATGTTTTTGCAGACGTTCTTTCAGAATGGACAAAAGCTTAAAGCATTAGTCTTTTCTGTCATTCTGATTCATGACAAATTATATAGCTAACATTTAGGTTAACTTCTTTTTCTCTTATTACAGAGTATTTGAAGGTTAGATCACATGATCCAGAAGAAGCTATTCGTCATGATGTCATTGTTACCATAATAACAGCTGCCAAAAGAGATCTTGCCTTAGTTAACGATCAGCTGCTCGGCTTTGTACGGGAAAGAACACTGGACAAACGGGTAAGATCTGAGGAATGTTATTCTTTTATAATTTACTGTTTAAACTATATACTAAATATGGGTTATTTGCTATTACATTTTAAGCTTTTTTGTGTGTGAAAGTCAAATTAATACCAAATAAACAGCTAATAATTTGTATGTTTGTATATAACTTTCTCTTAAATTATCTTTGTAAATAAATATATTAGATTCTATAGCTTTTCAGGTCTTGGGCATTCATTTCTTCTAGCTTAACTTTATAAAAGAACAGCTATATTAAACAAGTAAAGCTTGATTCTATCTTTTCACTTAAATGATGAGTTTCTAAAGAATAATGATAGATCATTGTTTATTTCTTATGGTTAGCATTTCCAAAAGTGACTATCTTATATAACTTAGCTGGGTCTTTTATTCCCTGAACTGAAAGAATATTTTACTTCCTAGGACAATTATGTTTTTACATTGTTATGCCAAGCTAAGCACAGCAATGGTGGTTATGTATTGACTTCTTTTGTGCAATGTCCTCCATTTGATGCAGTTAGAAAATATGGGTTGGTGAGGAAAAGTAGTGCTAAGAATGGCAATAGCAGTTTCTGAGGAATAGTGCCAACCATAAGCAAGAGATGGACCTTCAAGGCAGCCTGATTAGGTGTGCTCCCTATTAAATCTTTAACAAAGGTTGTCTTGCAATATGCTGTTTTATTTGATTATACATGAAGATCTGCTGTCCTCCAGAAACCAATATAGTTTAGCTGTATTCTCTGGATAGAGAAGGGGATTGTTCTTGGTTATGAAATATGGCAAGAGGTATTCATTAAGTTTTTAGTTTTTAAATAATCGTAGGAGGCAGATATGTGAAGTAGACATTGCTTAACTTATTCATCTGTGTTAACTTCAAAGAGTTTTTTTCCCTTAGCTTTAATTTAAATGAAATGATACTCCACCTAGTGGTTAGTTGACAGTTTCTTCCTGTGATTTAAGATATTGCTGTTTGTTTAATTTCCTCCTTTTATAAAAATTTTGCTCCTTTTTCTATTGATGTTAGTTTCATAGTTTCAGGAGAGTTGAATAAATGAATCTTCTCAACTAAAACTGCATGAAGTGGTCATAAGAGCATCTACTGGCCATTTTAGGACCCAGATTTTGATTTGACATGTTACATGACCATGGGTGTTGGCCTTTCTTAGATTTTTATCCTATTTAAGTGTGGAGACTGGACTTAATCTTAGTGTTCACTGGTCATATATTTTGGTTTCAAGTAAGAAATGTCAAAAAGCATCTGTTATATGGGAAAAGTGCTTTCAAAATCAAGAAAATGATGCAAAACATTTAGAAGGAGGTATTGACTTAAATATAGTATACCCTGATTTGTTACTGAGACATATCTTTTTTGATTATTGTTTTTATTGCATCGTATGACAGTCCTCACTCTGGGTTTTTATATTATCCTTTTCTGCTCACCTCCCCCCCCCCTTCCTACCACATTTCTTTTCTTCCCTAGTAAAACCTTCCCCAAAGAGGCTTCCACAAACTAGCTATGTGTGGTGGGTAAATCATTGCCCTTTTAATTTACAGAGTAAGTCACTTAATATGATGACTGTGGTTCTTTCAAACTTTGTAATTTCAGGATTCTTGATGCAAAATTTTTTGTTTTTTTTATTCAGAATTAGCATCAAAGGGGATATAACTAGGGACTAGATGATAGAACTTTTGTTTGTAGAGTGAATTATATACTTTGTTTTTTATCTTTTAATCATTTCTGAAACTTAATCAAAGTTTAAATTTTTAGAGAGAATTATATGAAATATTCTATAAGATTTACTATAGCTTGGCTTGGAGGGAAATTAAAAATTGGTAAATCTTTTAGAAATGTTTGCATTTGATAACTTCTCAAGTAGCGGCTTCTACGTAGAAAGATTCAGAGTTGTTAGTTAGGCACTTTGCCTGCCTGTTATGAAAAATATATATTGTGCCAATTTGTAAATGTACACAAGACTAATTGTACAGTCTAATGAAGCCATGAAATTGTTTCAGGTTAGTATAACAGATGTAACTTTAGATACAGTTGTATTCCTTACTAAAACATATTAGTCACAGTTTTGCCGTGTTAAATATACCTTTCCAGGAAAAATTATTTTATTTCTCCTCTAAATTCTGATGGCAGTTTCTTTGATGCCATGTAGTAAGTCTCTCCTATCTCTTGTATATTAATTATACTTCCAGTTAATTTTCTTTAAAGTTTTGATGGCTAGCTCATTCAATTAACTTATACTTTCTAGTGGCGAGTAAGAAAAGAAGCTATGATGGGTCTGGCTCAGCTTTATAAGAAATACTGTCTTCATGGGGAAGCAGGAAAAGAAGCTGCAGAGAAAGTCAGCTGGATAAAGGACAAACTTTTGCATATTTATTACCAGAATAGCATCGATGACAAGTGAGTCTAATATGTTAGAATGGTTGAATGTAAGAGGGTATTTAATTGTTTTTGAAGTATAATTTATTTCTATTTAATTTTTTAATGTAATTTCTAAGTTTAGAAATTATTTTTCTGCATATTTGTACATACTGTGCTTAAAGAAGACTATCAAGATCATAAAGTGGCATATTGTAATGAAATAGACATGGACTTTCGAGTCAGGCCCTAGACCAAATGTTAACTCTACCCCTTATTAGCTGTGTGCTCTTGGACAAGTGACTTAATTTCTGAGTATCAATTTTATCTCGAAAGGAGGAATAATCTGTCCTTTAAAGATTGTCAAGTCGATTAAATTAAATAACAAATGTAAAGCCCCTATAGCCCCATGCCTGGCAATACAACACTATTCAATAACTGGTAGTTGTTACTTTTTTTTTGCAACACTTTAATTCCAATAGAGGAATTATTATGTTGACTTTCATTTTTTGAGTGTTGTTTATAATTGTATATTAGACTGTGTACTAATACTTGATTTTTGCAAAATACTTAGCAATGTTTTATTGAGTTATATTGATTGCACCACTAAATTCGTATTTCATTGGTTAATAGAAAGCCCTTATGTTTTCTTATTTCAAGGTTATTGAATGATAGACACAAGCTTAGCTGGAAGGATTTTCCAGTATTCGTAAGGAATTTATGCATGGACAAATGAGAGATTAGGTGTCCACAGGGAAAGCTGAATTTTCAAGATGTGACACAAAGGGAGATGCTCCTGGTTTTAGTAAATGACAACATGGGAAAGGAACAGAACTGTAATCAGAAAGTTAAAGTTAATTTCCTAAAAATTGCCTATGCTTGGGATCATAGCTTTATATGTAGCATTAAAGAATTTGATATAGCTCCAGATTGCTGAAGAAGAATAGGTGAAACAGACTAGCGCCCTGTGTTTAGGAATAACATGTGACCTTCTGGAACAAAGTTTTATACTGACAAATCAAAGAATAATGCCACAAACAGCAAGCTTAGCTCTAAATTTAAAACAATTGTACAGAAGTAAATACTAAGAGTCTCCCAAGGAAAGGAACTAATCACATATAATAATATCAGTGTACTTGCCCACATAACTCTTACCACTGGTATGGTTATATTTGCATGAGAAAGTTAAAATATAAAATTGTTATAAATTTTTAAATATAGGGTTATTGTGCTGTTTGTTGTTTTTTTTCCATAGACTGTTGGTAGAGAAAATCTTTGCTCAATATCTTGTCCCCCACAACCTGGAAACGGAAGAGAGAATGAAATGTTTGTATTATTTATATGCTAATTTGGATCCAAATGCTGTAAAGTAAGTTACTTTTTAAAGGGTTTTTTCAAGTATCTCCTAAAGATTTAATAAACATCATCTTATCTAAGAAAGCGTTCTTAATGGGATTATTGCTTCTTCTAGTTGAATCAGGAACATCAGGTAAAAATTTGTAGAGAAGAACTATTTGGTTTAATTTCATACCAGTTAAAAGCAGTAATACTTCTATATGGATAGGCAGATTGGGCAACTCTTGTCAGTCAGTAATATGGTTTCAGGAATTCTAAAAAGTCCCTGTGACAAAATATCTTCTGTCCAACTGTTGACTATGGACAAAAAGAGAAAAATGTGTTCTCTTTATCAGGAGAACATATCCATATCAACCTCTAAGTAGGATGACTATATAATTGTCCAAACTGGGATATTTTTGAGAGTGCAAGATTGTCTGTATTCCCTAAGAACAAGGTAATTCTCTTACATAGTCACAGTATAATTATTAGAATCAGGAAATTTAACATAAATACTAATCCCCGGTCCATATTCAAATTTTCTTAATTGTCCAAATAATGCCCTTTGTGTGTATTTTTACCAGTTGTGGGGTTCATCCAGTATTTTCTCATTATTAGATCAGATTATGCATTCTCAGCAGAAATTTCAGAGGTAACGTTTGGTCCTGGTGCATCATATCAGGCAGTAGCCTTCAATTTTTTAAAAGCTTTGCAAGTGGTTCCTACTGCTCATTCTAGATAGCAAATCCGGGCCTAAGATTTTTTGTGGGGTTTTTTGTGATTTTTTTTGTTTCGGATATTTTTTTAATCCCTCTGTTTATTTTTTAAACAGTTTCATCCACATACCATACATTTCCTCCTAAGTAAACAATCAAAGGTTTTGATTTCCATGGATTTTTTTGAATATCTGGGAAGGAGCACTTAGGGTAAAGTAGTTTCCCAGAGGTGCTTTGCTTTTATGGATAGAAAAGAGTCTTGAGCAAACACACTCAATTTAAATTTAATATCTTGAGTCTACGTCATTTCTAACATTTTTTTTTTTTTAAATAGTTTCCAGCCCTTCATGCATACGGCTTAGCCTACCGTAAGAGGGCCTTCATGATCTGATCCTCTTCTAGGGTAGCTTCCTTATATTCCCCCACTTATACCCTGTGCTCCAAGGCTGTAAGTTTTTCCATTTCCTGCATGTGCCATGCGCTTTGATAACATTTTACCTTTTCTTACACCAGAACTTTTTAGTTACCTCTGTTTAGAATGTCTTTTAATCCCTTTATTTGCCCGGTATAGTCCTATTCATCCTCCTAAATCTCTCAAATATCTTCTCTCGTAAGAAGTCTTATGTTTATCATTTTATGCTAAACTATCTCAAATGCTAATAAATAAAATTTTAGGAAGGCATAAGAATGGTATATGTAAAGCTCACATGCAGCACAAAAGGTAGTAAAGTTGAATAATTAACAGTATTGTTAAATATTTTTCATTTTCATACTCATAACTTTACAGAGCTCTCAATGAAATGTGGAAGTGTCAGAACATGCTTAGGAGTCATGTACGAGAACTATTGGATTTGCACAAGCAGCCTACAGTAGGTTCATGATTTGTTTGAATTCATAGTTTAGTATAATCAATGTTCTTCTGTAGTCCTGTGTATTGAAGCAAATTAAAAGTACCTAAGGTGTTTTATTTTCCTAACAAAGATTTCTGTAATTGTCCAGGCTACATTTCCACTTAAAATGAATATAACACACTCTTACTTTCTGGCACAAGCAAAGAAGTGGTATTTTCTCTTTAATCAAGTATTAACATACAAGAGTTTATGTAAAGTTTATCAGTTTTAAAATAATTGAATTAAACTTCAACATAAAATATAATTGCAATGATAAAATTTTTCCACACCATCATGCTAGGTCCTTCTCTATAGAAACTGTCATATTGGGTGTCAATTCTATAAATATGTCAATGTCAATTTAATAAAGTAGTTCTGCCCAATGTTTACTATAAGGTGAATGAACAAAATATGAATAATTCTCTAAATATACTTCTAAATCTTCACTAGAACAGGTGAACATAGAAAGGGTGACCCCCTAACAGGCCAATAGACAGTAGAACAGGGGTTAGCAAACTTTTATTGTAAAAAACCAGATAGTAAATATTTTAGGCTTTGGGGGTCAACTAACTATTTAACCACCATTGTAGAGCAAAAACAGCCGTAGACAATATGTAAATGAATAGACACGACTCCATTGCAACAAAGCACGATACATCCAATGTCCTTTGGGGCCATAGTTTACCAACTCCTGATGTAAATTACTTAAATTTCTTACAAATTAAAACTAGTAATAAAGTAATACTTTATTACAGTGGAAGAAAGGGGAGGTTATTCTGAAGATAGTTAAGTAATGGGCCACAAAATAGCAAATAGAAAAATTTCTACTTTATACATTTTTAATTAATTTTCTGTGGTTTATGGTTTCACAGTAATGTTGAATTATTATATTTGATAATGTTTCAGTTCTCTTCTGGTAATCTTCTATTCAATCTTCTGTCAAGATTTAATTTGAAAGTTATGCACTCTTAAAATATTTAATACCCTCATGCTAACATCTCATTTCCATCTATTTGTCTTAACTTTATAGTTGTTGCTACTCCACAATTCTTTGTGGTCCACCTTGTGTGTAGATATATGGTAAGCCATTTGTCCAGTGGGTAGATTGTGATGAATTGTTTTTATTTTATGAAAAATGTACAACAATGAATGTTGATTTTTTTTTCTTTCAGAAATACACATGACTATTCTTTTTTTCTTTTTTGTATTTCAGTCAGAGGCCAACTGTTCTGCCATGTTTGGGAAACTGATGACCATAGCCAGTGAGTATGTTTATTCATTCAGTAGAAGTATAATAGACATCAAAAACATACAAATAATTTATTCAGTGTAACTATCAATTTGATGCTACATACAAATAATTTATCCAATGTAACTGTCAACTTAATGCTAAGTAATAGCATCTTTGTGGTTACATTTCTAAGAACCAGTTAGGCTGATTTTCCTTCAAGGTTAGCATTATTTTTGAAACTACTTACTTTTAGTTTACTAGATTAGCTTTCCTTTTGTAATACTAATTCTCTTTTTAATTTTGTAGAGAATTTGCCTGACCCTGGGAAAGCACAAGATTTTGTAAAAAAATTTAACCAGGTTCTCGGTGATGATGAGAAGCTACGATCTCAATTAGAGTTACTAATAAGCCCAACCTGTTCATGCAAACAGGCAGACATTTGTGTGGTTAGTAAATTATATTTTTCCATTTGCTCTCCTAACTTGCTTTATAGAAATTTATTTTTCATAAAGGCCTGTTTTACATACAGTATTTTCTTTATGTGAATTTAGCAATATCATGAGCAAGGAATTACCTAGGAATATATTATCTGTGGTCAACTTAGTTCTCTTTCGTCATCAGTCTCTAGCCAAACTAGAGAACTAAGGCAGGGAGATTGGTCCTAGGAGTTGAGCAAGATGAAGTTCTTTGTATTCAGTAGACATGCATTGAATGAATGTTAAAAATTTTTTATATGGTGCATGCTTTTACTTTTGCCATGTATTAGCATAGAAATACCTTATCAATACGTCAGCAGTAGCCACTTTGCCATATGTGCAGTATCATTTATAGATAATGCAATTCCTTTTTGAACTTTTGACCCTATTCTATTCTTGGGCTCCTTATTTTATAAAAAATTAACGTCATTAAACTATCAATAAGGAAACCTTTACCCATTCATTTATTCAGCATTTAATGAGACACAGTCCTGGGTTTGAGGTTCAACTATACCATTTACTACCAATGTGACCTTTAGTAAGGTACTCAGTATTTCTGAGCCTAATTTTCCTCATCTGTAAATAATATCAACCCCATAGAGTTGTTAAAATAATCAAGTAAAATTAGTTAATATATATAAAGTGCCTAATAGAGGGCTCTGTACTGCCCTACAGGATTTACATAAATGATAGTTCCTACAGTTTTACACATATATGACAAACACTGCTCTTAGGACCAGAATTACAAAGATGAATAAGATAAAGAGAATAATCTCAGTTATTTATGTCTAATTTGTTTCAAAAACAATTTGAGTTGTATAATTATTAAAATATATTTGTTAAGGATGATAAATATATATGTATGTACAAAGTGGTCTGGGAGGCTGGAGCAAATATTCAGTCTAGGCATACAGGGACTCTTAAGTGGATCTAAAAATACCAGTAATTAGGGGAACTTAGAGGAAAGCTATTTTTGGTAAGAGAGCAGTGGACTCTTCTGTTGAGCCTAGGAATGTAGCTGTACCAATCCTCAGCTGGGCAATTTGCTAAGAATACTTAAAAAGTCTCATTTATTTCTTTGGCATTCAGCATTCCAGTTCCAGGATACTTGTATTCTGCAGAGCGTCCCCTGGTATAATCGGATCATAGAATGAGATAGCTTGAAAATAACTTAGAGATCATTTGGTTTAACTTAGTTTTGCAGAAATGGACATTGAATTTAAAGAGGTGAAGTTTGTCATCCAGTGTTTCAAAGCTAGCTCTAATGGCCGAGTTGCAGATGGGTACTAGATCTCAAGGACCCACCTTTCTATATATCATATCATTCTTTTGCAAGAGCCAGTACAAAGTACAACTGGTCAAGAAATATGGACCTGGTAAAAGAACAATCAAGTGGTACTTTTGGTCTGAGAGAAACAGGAATTGAACTTGAGTATGAAAAAAAAATGGCAGTGAAATGAATCCCTACTATTTGTGAGACCAGAAATTTCTAAGTGTTTCCAAATCTAAAAGTATGTACAAAACAAATATTAAAAAAAACTATCTGGGGAAAAATGCCATAGCAAAGCAGTTCTCCTGTTTTAAGAAACCAGGAAAGTAGAGAAGAGGACTGTACTTCCACTGGAAAAAGCATGTTAATGATACCTGTTTCCTAGCTATTACATTAGCTGCCATTTTGTATATTAATTAACTTATTTAAGTGTTCTCACGTGTAAAGTCGGACTAATAATACCTTTTAAACACTCAGAAAAACAACCACTGTTCAAAAAAGTTCTTGCAGTTTTTCTAAGATATCTGTATCACTTAGTCCTTCTCCTTAAGGGCTACTGATTCCTAGTTACATTATCTCCACTAATATTCCTGTTCCTTTTCTCCTTATAGTTTCATTCTGAAGTAAATGAGAAGAATAAAGGAGAAATAAGCAAACTTCTAAATTTAGTTTCTTTTTCTTAAGTTTAGTTTCATTCTGTCTTTGAGAGTCCCTTCTCTGTCTCCTATTAATGTGTATCTACTACCATCTCCTTTTTTTCTGAAAAGCAATCACTTCTCAAGAGGCAAATATTAGTAACAGTAGGAATGGAAACATTTTTCTTTCTTCATACGAGTTACATTCCTGAAAAAATTTAGCAAAAATGCTTTAAGCAAGACATAACAATAGAGACATAGGTTAATGATATGTATACAGACATGCCTTGGAAATATTGCAGGTTCAGTTCCAGACCATCAAAATGAAGCACATTACACACATTTTTTTTTGTTTCCCAGCGTATATAAATGTTATGTTTACACTATACTAGTCCGTTAAATGTGCAATAGCGTTATGTCTAAAAAAAACCTTAGAGATCTAAATGAAAATGTGACACAGAGACATGAAGTGAGCCCATGCTGTTGGTAAAAGGGTACCTTTAGACTAGCTCGACTCAGGGTTGTCACAAATTTTCAATTTATGAAAAACACAATTGAATGGCAATAGAATGAGGTACATAGAAGGAGGATGAGCGGCATTTTTGAAATAATGTGATGTATAGAATTTTTTTCCTTTATTTCAAGTTGGGAGTTTCCACATCTTGTTCCTACAGAAGGATCATGTATTTACCATAGCTTCAACCTTCCTTCAACTTTATGCTCCAGTGCCTTCCTGTGATAAGGTTCCCAAACCTTTAAGAATATGCTAGAAGTTTGTTTATTTGGTATTTAATGAGACACAGCATTAAGTTTGAATTTTATCTATACCAATTACTACCATTGTGACCTTCTGCAAGTTACTCAGTGTTTTTTGCCCCCATTTTCCTCATCTGTAACTATTATCAGTTTCATAGTGTTAAAATAATCAAATTGCCTAAAATAGGGCCCTGCACTGATCTATAGAATTTAAATAAATGGTAATTTTTTATGGTATTGCACATGTATGAAAAGCACTAGGGGTACTTAGAATAGGTCTGGAGTGAGATCATGAATAGCCATATTTTAACAAAGTCTCAAAGTGATTTCTTACAAAGTAATTCATGGACCACATTTTGAAAAACTGTTTTGCTGCAGGGTTAGAGATGTATTTTAGTTTCCTAAATACATTTGTTATTTTGTTCATCAGTCAAGCCTCTACTATTAAAGTAGATTAATACAATAAGTTGTATTTACATGGTCTCTCACAAAGCTTGCAGATTAGGTAAAGGTGGCAGACCGATATTTCTGTGGCAAATACAGTGTGGTAAGTGCTCTCTGGTGGCACAAAGGAGCAGCATCTGTCCCAGACAGAGATGAATATGGGTCAGGGAATAGCTTATTCTAGAAAAAGTGACCCCTGAGAGGAGTCTTGAAGGAGAAGTAGGAATTAGACCACCATGTCAAGAACGACTTACATTTCTAAGCTTGGGTGACTGAAGATTAGAGGATCTTTCAGGATAGAAGAAAATAATGGGTTTAAGTATATGGTGTCTCAACAGTTGTGTTTAGAAGTCTGAAACTCAGGGCTGATTTCTGTATATTTAGCACAGTTGTATCTCCCGGAGCAGTAGAAAAATAAAGAAGGAAAAGGGGGAGAGAGATGCTGTCTTATTCTTTTCTTATACTATTTAATAACAAACAAAGAATACTTCTTGTTTTCCTTTTAATTTTACCTTTTCTGCAGTTTGATGAAAATGATGCATGTCTTACTTCAACAAGAAAGTTAAACCTTTGGAAATTGCTTCTTGTGAGAAATTGCTATATCCTTACCCATTGTACTGATTTTGGCTGTTACAAATACTGATAATATTAAATCCCTTCAGGATGTATTACAATCAGCTGGAGGGGGAAAAAGTATATGAGGGGAATTACATGAAAGATTATATGAAAAAAAATTAAATGAAACATTTTTTATTGTCAAAATGAGAAATCAGAAATATCCAAAAAAGGAAAGGGCATGTATGGATACAGCATTTTTTTAGTTTTATTTTATTTTATTTTTTGTTTTGGGGGAAAGATTATTAAATTGTTAGTTCATTGAGAATAAGGACTGTTTCTTTATTTCTTTGATATTCTTTAACAGTACCTAGTGTACTAAGAAACTTATGTAACTAGTAAATATGTATTATTAGTAGTAATCTGTAGTGATAGCATAGGTTTGATCACAGATATCTGAAACATTGCCAGATTTCTGAAATAGTGCCAGGGAAACAGAAAGAACTCTTCTTTTTTTTTTAATCTTTTCTGCCAACTGTCATTTCCTAAGACAATTACATATGATTACTTCTGGTTGAAGCTTTCTTAATGAGTTTTCAGTTATAAAATATCTTGTTGATTTTAGGTGTTACTGTTTATATTTATAGAGGTATACATGGGTATCTCTTTTCCTTGAGCAATCAAAGAAAATTCTTTATTACCACTATTGGCCACAACCTAGTCTGGTTAGAAAATTACAGCAGTTTATCTCCAGTGTCTTTTAAAATGATCACAAATATAATATTTTAAATAATTATTAGGGGAGGTTATCTGAATGTGAAATCGTTACATGGGAACACAACAATCAAATTTTTAGAACTCCTAACTTGGTCTACAGTTGTTTTATACAGTGCTGTTAATGTGTTTATATAATTATAAATTCTTTTTTCCCCCTTGTCATTTGCTCTTTTACTTCTTTCTTTGCTTGTAAATAATCTTCCTTAATGCTTAATTTCTCCATGGATAATTAACCTAGTTAACTATTCCAGGGTGTTGATAGTTTGCCTAGCCATTTTCCAATAGACATATTTGTTGTTAAACATCTACTGACTTTATCTCAGGTTAGGTCAGCTAGATTTTATATTAAAGAGAAAAATGTCCTTTGGGGGATATATGCACAAAATAAATTTGATTTCAAAAGATAGTACAGTATATAAATTCAAATTTAAAATATGTATCTGTGGCTTAGAGTAAAGCGCTGAGAAAAAATTCTTATTTTCTCAAATGCTGAAATCTTGCTCAATTACAGTTTGCTAACATAAATCAGACATCTCCTAATAACTAGGAAATTTTCTTCAGGATCTCAGTCCTTTAGACTTACACTTCAATAACAAATATGGATAGTACCTGATTTAGTATTGCCTTTGTAATTACTTTGTGTTACGATATCAGTGAGACTATATTAGAAATCTTTTTTCCTTTCTCCTTTGTCCATCTGAACGTCTATCCCTAAAATATTATTTTTTATGAAAAAAGCTTACAAATAAAGTGGCTACCATTTGTTATTGCTGTATAGTTTGGAAGACATTTTTAACATGCGTTGTCTACATTTACTGATTAAACATGTTCAATTAAAATCCTTGTTATTAAACTAAATTTCTTTCCTCAATATCCAGCACATTGTAAATTTAACCTTGTCTTTGGGGAAGTTGGTGTCTGTGATCATTAAGTCTTCTTTAGAAACTTCCAGCAATATGGCTCTCTTTGTAGGAGCTATTTGATGTAATATACCATGTTTGAACATAAATTGAAAGAGTTACTGTTATTTTTGGGTTCATCAAACAACCTTCAGTAATTCTAGGTCTATGTTAGAAATAGTTAAAAATCTAGCGGAGTACATATTACTCATATACAAAATTACAGATACATGCTTATGAATCTTCCCCTTTAAAAAAAAAAAAGAATTGTTAACTGAAAGAAAATAGCATTGTGTCAGATTATGAAAATAACAGAAGTTAATGAAACCTACCAATGAAAGTTTAAATTGTTGTGTTTAATTTTTTTTCAAAAGTAGAATGTGAAAATGTGTTGTTAAACTAACCAGTAATTTTAGGATAGAAATATGAGACAAAAGTTATAAATCACACAGAAACCTCACTCTCACATTTCTGTTCTATTAAGTGTATAAATTATAGTGAGAGTCCAGTGCAGAAAAGTATTTTTTTTTAGTTCTGCTGACTTCAAACCTTTTAAAATGTTTTTGATGCCTACATTCATTTTTATTTTGAAAAAAACATGAAAGCAAATCATACTTATGGTAAAACTCTTTCCTTTCTGTAGAGAGAAATAGCTCGGAAACTTGCAAATCCTAAGCAACCAACAAATCCTTTTCTAGAGATGGTCAAATTTCTGTTGGAAAGAATTGCACCTGTGCACATTGATTCAGAAGCCATAAGGTAAGCTAGGAAACATAATCACATAAAAATGGCCCATAATCTGAAACTAAATGTTGTAAGTTTAAATTCTAGGCCCATAAGGAGACCTAAAAGGTCTCCTGTATACCTTTGTAATAGCAGGAGCATACATCATTCTAGTTGATAGAAGGGTCTGCTCTTTTTATGGACTTTGGCTTTCTTTAATGCCATTTTTTGGTTTTTGGTTTGTTTGTTTTAAGCATTCTTACTTTTATATTTCACCCATATTTACTCATATTAGGAAAACTTAGAATGTAGAGAAAGATTTAAAAAAAGAACATTTTAAATCTATAAAGCTGTCAGCCAGGCTCTGATTCTTAACTGTTTTAATGGGCACATAATAGTCTGTGTATGTATTTTACCACTATTCACTTGAGAAGTGTGAGAATAGAATGATATATTGAAAAGAGCACAGGGTTGCCATTAGACCAATCTAGTTTCCAAACATGCCTCTACTATTAACAAGCTTTGTGACTTTGAAGAAGTCCCTTAATTTATATGAATTTTAATTTACCTTTTTTTAACCTTAATATAACATCTGCTTGTTGCAGTGCTGTGAAAAATACAAATCATTTATAAAAAGAACATGTCCTGATATAAGAAGTATTAATTGACAGCTACTATTTTTATTAACTATTCCCATAATTTGACATTTCAGTTGTTTGTAATGATTTCCTTTTGTAAACCTCTTTGAATGCTTTTCTCTTACACTAATCATTTTTCCAGTAGATAAGCTGTATATTTTTCTCTCTACACTGGGTTGTTGTGTAGAACTTGTTGATTCTCTTACCTGAGAACCCAAGATGAGGAGACCTGATACTAGCACCAAAGTCACTAGTTAGTTCACCTGTGAATCACAGCTGTAGTTGAATTGAAATGCTGGTTATAAATACTGTTACTTGCTTTTTTTCCTTTCAGCTAAGATTTCCTTCACCTCTAATTTCCTCACTTGCAAATAAGAAACTTTTGAGAGATGAAGTAATTTGTACACAGCTGAATAATGGCAAAAACCATACTTAAACGTAGATTTTTTATTTTCCATGTCAATGTTCATTCCTCTGCACTGTTTGATTTTAATGGGATAAATTGAAGGTACTCTATAGTGGAAATAGGCACTTTGCCTCTGTATGTTGACTTTGAAAAGGACAGTGCCATCAGAAAACCTTTCCTCTTTATCTCCAAGTGTTTCACAGGGTTTTATTACCTCAGTAAAGTATGATAAGCCAGTGTTTCATCATTCATATTTATTTCATTAGCATTATGAGTTGTTTGAACTCAGAAAGATTGACTACAATTACCATTTCTGAGAGACTAGTTTTAAGCAAAATGTGAATATATTAATTTTAATGACCAATATTTGTCAAGTAATAGTCTTTCCCTGAACCCAAATCATCATGGTATATTAAATTATAAATAGAGGGATTATTTATTCATTTAACATACATTTTACAGTGCAGTGAGTAAAGTATGTTTGGCAACTGAGCCAAGAGGATGACATCCCCCAAATGATACAGGGTTGGTTTGTTGTAGGAAGGCTCCTGATATGTGCCTTAAGATACATAATGAAAGATCAGTAGGAATTATAGGGATTAGCCAAGGGAAGGTGATTCCAAGTCTCTAGCCTTATGTCCTTGGTGTACATTGTTCAAGCTACTCTGAATTTCGGTTTCTTTATCTTTAAAATGAGGACAAAATAATTAACTACCCCATAGAGTTGTTGAGAGGATTAAGTAATGTGTGGCTATGTGAAACACTGAGCATAATGCCTGATACATAGTAACTGGTGAATAATGTTAGTAGCTATTCTGGGACCACAAAGAAAAAAACAGACACAAAAGAATAAAAACAAAAGAAAAATATTGCATGTACTTTGTTGTAACTGTAATGTAGGATTTGGGAAAAAAGGATTGAGGATGGTATAAAATTACCCTGAAGATAACCATTTTTTTTAGTATTTTTGTATTGAAGACTTGTGTAAATGCAAATGCACATATGCATGCTACAGTTAGGTGTCAGTCTATAGTTTGATTATCATTGAAAATGAGGTAGTGAATTTGATAATGATTGGAACCCAGGAGAGAAGGTAAAGTGAAAAATAAAAAGATTGAGGACAGAATCCTGAGGAAAATTAACAATTTAGAAGGCTGGCAGAAGATAAGGAATTCATTTAAAAAATTTTTTTTGTGAGGAGGCACGGTCAAAAGTAGAAAATCCAGAAAGACTGGTACCATAGAAGCCAAAAAAGGAACTAAACAGGAGACAAGTCAGATGCTACCCAGAATTCAAAAGAAGTACTGAAAAATATTCATTGGGTTTAGAAAAAGAATCACAGTGGCCTGAAGAGTCCTCATGAGGTGGCAGGGGGAAAGCCAGACAATCATGAATTGAAAAGGGTGTAAGGACAGTGCTTTGCAACCTGTTCCACATCATTGCACATGTAGAAAATAATTGAAAAGAGAAAACTACCCTAGCCTGGAGGTGACTGGTCTAGTTCAGCAGGGACCCATTAGGTCTCACTTGGCCACTCTAAGGGCAGAGAAAATCAAGGGTCTCAATATCTTGACATACTCCTAAGCTGTGCTTTGGTGGATAAATTGGGATGTGGAGATAGCCAGTTTAGGCAGTTTGGCTGTCAAGGAGAAAAATGAGATGGAAAGGGGGAATAAGTTTGAGGAAGTGTCTTTGTTGTTATTTTTAATGAATGTATTTAGAGGATTGAAATACATTTGAAAGGAGCTAAAAGAAGTAGCAATGAGGGGAGGCACATAATTAAGTTGGAGCAGCATCCCTAAAGGAGAACGACAAAAGAAGGAAATTCACTATGAAAGGAGAAAATAGTGGATGCAAATTAGAGGCGTTTAGAAGATAGGGTATGGAAAATTAGAAGAGTTCTCATCTCGTGGCCTCCATTTTTCTCCGTTAGGTTAGAAGTGAGGTAGTCTGCTCAACATAAGTATTTAGACCTGAATTGAATTTTGGGGATTTGTAAAAGCCATTGTACAGTATGGGAGAGAAAGGGACATATTGAAAATGTCATATGCAATTTTGAAGATGCAGTTGTATTGGTGATACGATCTTTTACTTTACTATAGCCCTGTGAAGTACATGGAATGTATATTATTTATGTAATTAGTAAATGAGGAAAAATATTTTCTTAAGAGGAAGGATACTGTCCTGGCATCAAGACTTGGGTCTTTCTTCCAGCTCCTTGACTTATAATGGTGATATATCCACATCACAACGAAAACAGAGATTATTCCTGTCTTGTTTTCACACTATGTTCCCAAGACAGACCATGATACTTGGCACATCATCAGCAAACAATAAATACTTATTAAGTAAATGATTGTATGGACTCTATTGTGTATTGTCAGATATGTTTATAATTTTTTCAAACACATTTAACACATTTTGTTAAATTCATGCATCCTTTAATGTGGTTTCCGCTTACTAAAAAGCTTAATTTTCTCAAATTGGAAATAACTTTTTTTATTAACTGGATGTCAGAGCTCAAACTTCTAGAAGAAAATACAAGGTAGGCAAAGATTTCTTACATGGAACATAAAAGGTACAAATAATGTTAAGAGAATTAAATATATTTTTTTTCTTTGCAAGACACCATTAAGAAAATAAAAAGTCAAGCTACATTCTGAGAGAAAATATTTACAAAGCATATATTTGATAAGGGGTGGTATATGGAATATATGAAAAACTCTTACAATTCAATAATAAGACAAATGACACACTCTAAAAATGGGCAAAAGATTTGGACAGACACTTCACCAAAGAAGATACAGAAATGGTAAATAAGCACAAGAAAAGACACTCGGTATCATTAGTCATTAGGGAAATGCAAATTCAAATTACAAGACATACATTACATGCCTACTCTGGCTAAAATTAAAGATATTGACCATACCAAGTATTGGTGAGGATGTAAAATTAAATGTATGTATGACATCATCATACAGCCCAGAGATCCCAATGTTAGGTATTTGTTTAACAGAAAAGAAAGCATGCATTCACATGAAGAGTTCTACTTAAATGCTTGTAGCAGCATTTTTATTTTCTGCAATTTTATTGAGAAATATTCACATGCAATGCTGTCCATTCAAAGTATACCATCAGTGTCTCCTAGTATCATCACATAACTGTGTAATCAACACCACATCAATTTTAGAACATTTTCGTTACTCAAAAAAAAATAAGATAAAATAAAAATATAAAAGAAAACCCAAAATATCCCATACCCCTTATCCTCCCCTATTGTTGACCCCTAGTATATTACTGTGGTACACTTATTACTGTTGATGAGAGAATATTAAGATAATACTGCTAATTATAGTCCATAGTGTTTGTGGTATCTTTTCGTTCCTCATATCTATAAATTAGAAACAACCAGATGTTTATCAGTTGATAATTGGATAAACACATTGTGTTATATCCATACAATGGAATACTTCTCAGCAATAGAAATGAACTACTGATATAAATAAAAACATGGTGAATCTTAAAAGCAGTTTGTTACATGAAAGATGTCAGACGCAAAGGATATAGATTATAGAAAAGGCAAAGCTATAATAACATAAAGCAGATCAGTGATTGCCAGGAGTAGGGAAAGGAGATTGGCTTTTTTAATGGAAATGATGTGTGTAGATAAATATATATATATATCCACAATGAGATAGCATCTTTCACCTACTAGGATGACTAATCAAAAAGACAGATAAGTGTTGGCGAGAATATGGAGAATTGACACCTTCATATATTGCTAGTTTGAATGTGAAATAGTGCAGCTGCTTTGGAAAACTATTTAGCAGTTCCTCAAAAAAGTTAAGCATAGGGTTACATATGACCCAACATTTCCTCTCCGAAGTATATACCCAAGAAATATATACCTGTATGTTCATAGCAACATTATTCATAATAACCAAAAAGTAGAAATAACTCAAATGTCCATCTACTGACAAATGAATCAATAAAATATATTAGAATATTATGCAGAAATAAAAAAGGAATACATGCTGCAACATGGGTGAACCTCAAAAACATTATGCTAAGTGAAAGAGGGCAGTCACAAAATGCTGCATATTGTATTATTCTGTTATGTGAAATGTTCAGAATAGGTGAACGTTTAGAGAAAAAAAAAATTAGTGGTTGCCTAGGCCCGAGGGGGCAGAGGTAAATGAGCGAGTGACTAATGGGTGTGCAGGGTTTAGGAGGTGCCGAGGCAAAAATGTTCTAAAATTAGTTTGTGCTAATGACTGCACAACCCTGTAAATATACTAAAAACTATTGAATTGTGCACTTTAAATGGCTGAATAATACTTTGAATTGTTTAAAATTATATGTGAATGCATTTATCCAGTGTTTTCCAAAAAGTGTCAAGTCCTCATCATAGGGTACTCTTTTCTGCATTTTATGATAAGGAAACAGTTTCTTAAATCCCTCATTACATACCTGTTTTTACTTAAAATGGTGCATAGTTGCTGTAGTCTGGTTTTTATTGCCATGTAATATTTCATTTTTTTAAATGACAGTAGGTATATTTCAACAACTAATTCCATAATATTGGATAATTACAATAGTTTCTAATTTATGAATCTGTTATGAATATAGCATGATGCTTCTGATGAATTGCTTCTTGGGTATAAATTTTTAGCAATGTAGAGGTACAGTAAATTAATTAGCATTGATTAATACATTTGACCATCTATTTGTTTACTGTTTGTATTTTGTTTTTAATGAATTGTCATTTACCCGTTTAGCAGCTACTACCTTACTTTTTTTCTTAAAAGAGTAAATGGTCTCTATGTAAGGAAATAAATATTAAGTTGCTTATAGTTAAATATGTCTAGTATGCTGTCATTTTAATTTGTTTCATTTTTCATTACAAAACATATGTATTAGAGTATCTTTTACATTTTCATTTTCTCTATTCATAGTTGATAGTGCTTATGTATCACCCCTTCTGTAATTTTAATCTAAATTATTTTTACTTTTGTACTTCTGTTTAACTCTAAACCATTTGATGTTTATTTTTATTGTAAGAAATAGGACTCATTTGTTATATAATTAACCCTTTATCATTTACTTACTTTCATTTTTCAAAAATCAAGCTTTTAAGTATATAGAAGCCAGAAACGTGGAAATAAAGTAAAAATAAGATCAGGTGTCAGGTAGACACTAAAGTTAAAAGTCCCAAAATAACTTTTTATTTTCCTCAAACTTCTTTGAATCTGAAGTTTAGATTCTATATATGTTCTGTCAAAATGTAATTGGAATACATTTACTAATCTCATAGTGTTTCTAATTTAGATTTTCTTGTTTTAATAGTGCACTAGTAAAATTGATGAATAAATCAATAGAGGGAACAGCAGATGATGAAGAGGAGGGTGTAAGTCCAGATACAGCTATCCGTTCAGGACTTGAACTTCTTAAGGTATTTTTAAGCAGTAAACAATTTTTTCTCCTGGATATGCAAAAATCAGGCTTATTTCATTGGGAATTACCCAAAAGATTAAGAAATTGTGGTAGAAATCATTTTATAAAAATGTTTTATGTGTGTTTTGTTTTTTTCTTTTACTATGGGTTTTTTGTTTTTGTTTTGCTTTTGCCATTTAATTCATCATTTGCATGCGCGCTATGCTTTTAACGATATGTGTGCAGTAACCTAAGAACCTTCCTCTGGGGTCGTCGGACTTCCCACAGACCATCATGATATGATAGCATCTGATCATGGGATTTTTAACCAAATGGTAATCAGAATATATACCAAAGGAATTCAGAGAAGTGAGCAAAATTAGTATGGTCCAGGTCAGAAAAGGCCTCCTGGACAAAATAAAACGTAATCTAGGGGGAGCACAGCATCATCAAAGAGGATGAATAATGCTTGGCATATTTTGGGGATTGTTGGGGAACTAGTCTGACTGGAAAAGAGGTTTGGCTTTGGAGAAGAGTGGCAGACACGGTTGGTTCTAGATTGTGAATGGTCTTTGGAGTGAGATGGTACTATCAGGCACTTTTAACCTGGCTGTTAACATGATACAGCATTGATAGAGCTTTTATTAAATGGTGTAGAGAGGGGAAGAAATGAAGGGCAAAGAGACATTTTAGACCACTATGGTATAAACCAGGTAAGAGATAAAAAGAGTGATCAGATGGGACTGGAATGTTTTTAAATATCATTTCATTGAAAGTATTGGTATGATGGTTCATGAGTAATAATTTTATTTTTAATAGTTGAATTATATTTTTAAGTAGTCCTGAGTGAAATCACCTTTAAGGTACATATATTTTTGATAGGTTTCTTGATTCAGATTTAGTTTTCATTTTAAAACATCATAACTAAATGTCATCGCTCTGACCTTCACTAAGTAAGAGTATTTCTCCACTTGCTGCACGACCCATTAAATAAACGTTTATTGACTAAGTTAAGGAAGAGTACAGGCTTGATTACCCGCCTCCATGCTTCCCAACTTTTAACCTTGTACTTGCTATTACACTTACTGAATTGTTTCCATTCTGTGGAAGGTAAACTTTATAGACATGTCATATCTAATGTGCTACAGATTCCTTAAGGATAGGCTGGGCTCATGTTTTAATAATTTTGTATTTCCAATATCATAAATCCTAATAAGTGGTAGGCTCTCAATACGTGTTGAAAAAGATTATTCTATATTTTGATTTGACTTGATTTTGGAAGTCACTTTTTATGTTTGGACTTACCATAAGACAACTACTTAGCTGAATTGATCTGACAGCTTTCTTAAATAAGGGCATAATTATGTATAAAGTTCACAATAATGGCTTGTTGATAGGTACAATGAGTGAATTTTTGTGATGAATATTACTAAAAATATTTTCTCATAAAATGTCTTTCTGCCAGTCAAATAAAGCTCTGAGTTAGCATTTTGAATACATCACACATTAAGTATGGAACTTTTATGTTGTAGATACATTCCTGCACTTTAAAACCATACATTTTTATTTATGAAACAATAGTAATTTTTCATACTGAAATATCACACTCTGTTTAAAAGGTTCTACATTTTCTGCATTCCAAGTGGCAAATTAGAGGAAGAGGTAAAGAAGAAAATAGGGTAAAGGCTGTAAATCACCTGTTTTAAGAAACTACGTGGAAGCTACTACATAGTATTTCTAATTTCTCATAAGTCACAACTAACTGCAAAGGAAGCTGGGAGATGTAATCTTTATTCTGTATAGTCAGCACAGTTAGTCCATAATTTTTTATTTTATTTATAATAGAAAATAATTCTCTATTCTTTTATCTTCTGGGTTAAAATTATTTCCATACTCTTAAAGCTGTATCTATTCCTCCAGGTTCTGTCTTTCACACATCCTACCTCGTTCCACTCTGCAGAGACATATGAGTCCCTGTTACAGTGCCTGAGAATGGAAGATGACAAGGTAGCAGAAGCTGCTATACAAATTTTTAGAAATACAGGCCATAAAATAGAAACAGACCTTCCCCAGATACGATCGTGAGTATATTTTTTTCTCATAATAAACACAAAAGTTTTCTCTAAGTGTGGGAGCAATGGCATTATCATGTCTCATTCATATGTAGGAAGATAGGAGAGAGAAAAGATAACTTGCATCTAGAAGCTAATTTTCTGTACCCTTCTTTATTTTGCCCTTTCCCTGCCTTGTCCACTCCCCACCTTCCACCATTAGAATATAGGCAGCAGAGGAACAAATGGAAAGTATTGCTTATAACAAAGTGATTTTTAAATATTAATATTAGTAACCAAAAGTTATCACAGAATTTAGTATTTTATTATATTTGTGATTAATTTGTCTTCCTAATCTGTGTATGTTCATCTTTTTCTCTCCAATTTGATTGTAAATGCCATAGTTAGAACCTTCATATCCCACAAAAGAGTGGGGATAAATAAATAGTGTGCTTAAATATTTATTTGGTTGGTTAATGGCAGTGGTGCTGTTTCCCTTTGATCTTTCATTCTAGATTACCTCTTCTCTCCTTTGCCCTATTAAGAATGAAGTATATTTGTGTGTTTCCACTCTGGTGTCTTAAAGAGGTTTCCTTAAGGCTAGACTTAGTGCTGAGAATTTATATTTAGATGTAAGATATGTGGGAGACAGCTCTTGGAAGAACCCGTAGTTGATGTTTGGGTATATACAAGTAATTCAGGCTATATCCAAGTACAAACTAGTTTTTCTTCACAGGGTAATAATATTTCAAAAGGACTCATTATTCCTAAAGTTTTTATTTAATTTGTGAGCTAATAGTTTTAATTTGTGAAATAATTCAATATTTATTGTACATTCTCTTCATTCTCAGCGCTGTAACTGGCTAATATAAAAGAATTACCAAGGTCAGTCCCTGCCCTCAAGGAGTTTATAGTCTAGAGATGATAATATTTATGTATGTACATTATAGAAAAGATCATTGACACAAGTAGGATAAAGTTTCTGGTGAGTTTTTCAAGGTAGGAAAACCTATACATTTTTAAAGGCAAAGGATTTATTCTTAAAGGAATTCTTCCCCAAAGGAAACAGTAGAAAAATGGCTATAGGTAGAAGAATTAACTTTGGAAACAAGAAATTATACTTCTTGCTCTTAAGACTAATACTGAAGGAAGGAGAGAATCACTGGAGAACAGTGAAGGCCAACATTGCAGACCTCAATAATAACCTTGAAGGCACCCTTGGATTATAATACTCTTTTTAAAAAAGGAGAAAAGATTAAAGTTGATTTGGTATCATCATTTCATTAGGCTAAGAAGAATTAATAATACAATTAACAATGGTTCAATGAAAACTGTATTTTCCTATTTTACTTATTGGTGTTAATTTACAGACTATTACTCTGTCAATGAGTTTGTAAAAGAAACTCAGTCGGAGGATATTTGGCATGGAAATCCCTATTTCATGATTTGTACCATGAAAATGAAGAGAAACTTGAAGGATATTCATATATCTCAAATTAGGCATATAGGCATATTTCATAATGCTTTGCAAATATTGTGTTTTTTACAAATTGAAGGTTTGTGGCAACTCTGCATAGAGCAAGTCTGTTGGTGCCATTTTTCCAACAGCATGTGCTCACTTCATAGCTCTGTGTAATAAACATTTTAATTAAGGTTTATACAGTGTTTGTTGTTTTTTTTGTTTTTTTTAGCATAATGCTATTGCACATTTTATAGACTACAGAATTGTTTGAGCATAACTTTCATATGTACTGGGAAACCAAAAATTTCAGGTGACTTACTTTATTGCAATATTCGCTTTATTGCAGTAGTCTGAAACCAAACCTGCAATATCTCCGAGGTATGCCTGTATTGATAAGCATTATGTTCTAGTTTTTTGGTTGAGGTGCATGACCTGGGTCCTGGGGTATTACTCATGATGTCTAGCTCCCGTTTATGGGAGAACCCTTTGCTACCATGACACATGATACCATTGACCTTTATACTCTGTAAAAATAGCATCTTTTTAAAATTGTATTAAATGTATGACAAATATCATCCCTTAAGTTTTTCTTTTGTTTTATAGATTTTCTTTTGATTACAAAAATATCTATACATTCATTGCAAAAAGCTGAAACCCTAGAGAAACATAAAAGAGCCACTGTTAACATTTTGAAAACTTTTTTTCGGAAATATGTTTGTCTGTTTAACATGTATAGGTTCAAATAAACGTGCTGTTTTCTTCATTTCATTTAACAAATTATTTCCCCACATCATCAAAATGTAATGCTTTAAGACGGTAATATGTATTTCCGTATTGTCCAACAGAAAGGTGGTATCAGTTTACTCTTCAGTGTCAGTATAGAGGTTAAGAGCGTGGATTTTGCAAAAGAAATGCCTATCTTCACGTCCCAACTCCACCACTTCCTAGCGCTGTCACTTTAGGATGCTTAAATAACTTGTGCTTTAGTTTCTTCATGTATAACCTCTTTGTGCTTTAGTTTCCCACATCTGTACGATGACTATGATGCTAGGCCTCTTTGGGTGGTTTTAAGGATTACTTGAATTAATCCATATAAAAGAATAATTTATTAGATGTTTTTATTAATCTCTAACCAATATATGTCTGTATCCTTGCGCACTTCTCTCACCAGTATCATCTGTGCTTTTTGGTAAAACTTTTAAAAGTTACTGTAAAAGGAACATGGGAAATTAGAAACATGGTCCAAAGAAATCAAGTTTTTTTTATTGTTTTTTCTTTTTCAAAAAAAAATTAGCTGCTTAGAAGGTAAATATAAAGTATGGCATGGCACAAGTTTTAGATGATAAATTCAGATTGACTTTCTTTGTTCCTCCATATTCATGAGGTGGCTTCACAGTGAAAATTGTCTCCCAAAGTAGCCTTTTTCTTGAGGGTATGTTATTTCTTAGGTTATATTGGGTGCCAAAGACAGCAACTTTTAATAGATCAAATTTTAATATCCAGATATATAAGGGAGAGGAGGCAGGAGACAACCAAAGGGTGATTTGTGAGCTTGTTATAAGTATTTATGATTTTTAAATATTAATATTATGTATGTATTAATATATATATACACACAATTGATGTTATTTTTTTACAGGACTTTAATTCCTATTTTACATCAAAAAGCAAAGAGAGGTACTCCACACCAAGCAAAACAGGCTGTGCACTGTATACATGCCATATTCACAAATAAAGAAGTCCAGCTTGCACAGATCTTTGAGGTATGTATGATTCATAGGGTGTATTTATGTTGGTCTTACAACTGCTGTGGTTTTATGAAGCTTGAAGCTAGAGTTTTTTAACTTTTGTAGAAATACTTGGTCCCACAGTGAAATGTAAATAGTGTGAGAACAGGTAAACTGTCTTTCTGTATTCACAGTGCTTGGATTAGGTTATGTGTTGGATTATTTCATATTGAAGGATAGTTGTGTGTGTGTGTGTGTGTGTGTGTGTGTGTGTGTGTGTGTTAGGACATTACCTTACTTTGTGAGGGCAGGCAGATTTTGTTTGTGTTAACGCAGTTTTATTGAGGTATATTCACACACCATAGAAACCATCCAAAGTATGTAATCACTGGCTCACAGCATCATCACATGGTTTTTCTTTATTATTTTTCTTTCTTTTCTGGAGTAATGAAATGTTCTAAATAGGAACTTGGGGATGTTACTTAACTTTTAAGCTTGTTGACCCAGTGGTCAATTTATCCTCAACAAATGTTTACTAAATGACTTTCAACCATGCACTTTAAAGTATCTCACGGCCCTACCTGAAAATTAATGTAGTTTTCCTTTCCTTATATATAGTCCTAAGCCTGATCCTGCCACTAGAAAGATAAAACTGTTATAAATTGGGTACAGTAGTAACAAAACCCCATAAACTCTTAATTTTCTATGGTTCAAAGTATTTTTTTAATTCAATTTTATTGAGATTGTTCACATACCATACAATCATCCAAAGTGCACAGTCAGTTGCTCATGGTACCATCATACAGCTGGGCATCCATCACCACAATTAATTTTTTTTTCAATTTTTAGAACATTTTCATTACTCCAGAAAAGAAATAAAAACAAAAAAGAAAACTCAAATCCGCCCTTACCCCTAACCACCCCCCCTCCATTATTGACTCATAGTATTGGTATAGTACATTTGTTACTGTTGGTGAAAGAATGTTAAAATACTAACTGTAGTATATAGTTCGCAATAGGTATATTTTTCCCTATATACTCCTCTATTATTAACTTCTAGCTACAGTGTCATCTATTTGTTTAGATCATGAAAGAGATTTCTGATATTTGTACAGTTAATCACAGTCATTGTCTGCCACAAGATTCACTGTTGTATACATTCCCATATTTTAACCTCCAACTTTCCTTCTGGTGACATATGTGACTCTAAGCTTCCCTTTTCCACCACATTCACGTACCATTCAGCACTGTTAGTTATTCACACAGTAACATGCTACCATCACCTCTATCCATTTCCAAACACTTAAGTTCAACGTAGTTAAAACATTCTGCTTATAATAAGTAACCGCTCCTCATTCTTTAGCCTTGTTGTATATCCTGGTAGCTTATCTTTCATGTCTATGAGTTTACATATTATAATTAGTTCATATCAGTGAGACCATACAATATTTGTCCTTTTGTGTCTGACTTATTACACTCGATATAGTGCCCTCAAGGTTTCTTCATCAACCCGTTTTTTTTTTTTTTTGGTTGGTTGGTTGGTTTTAAGACGGTTTTGTTCACCTACCATATATTCCATCTGAAGTGAAAGATCAGTTCTCTGTATAATCACGTATTTATGCATTCGCCACCATCACCACCGTCTATATGAGGACATCGCCATTTCTTGCACAAAGGAGGAATAGTCAAAGAAGTTAGAGAGACAAAAGAAAAAGAAGACAGAAAAAAAGAATGACAGCTAAAAAGCAACAAAAGATAGAATTAAAGTATAATGAAAGAGTCAGACAACATCACCAGTGCCAAGAATCCCATACCTCCCCTCCCTTATGTCCCGCTCTTATAGCATTTAGCTTTGGTATATTGCCTTTGTTACATTAAAGGAAGCATAATACAATGTTTTTGTTAGCTGTAGTCTCTGGTTTGCATTATTTCCCCAATACCACCCCATTTTTAACACGTTGCAAGGTTGACATTCATTTGTTCTCCCTCGTGTAAAAACATTTGTACATTTTATCACAATTGTTGAGCGCTGTAGGTTTCACTGAGTTATACAGTCCCGGTCTTTATCTTTCCTCTTTCCTTCTGGTGTCACACATGCTCCTAACCTTCCTCTTTCAACCATACTCACATCATCTTTATTCAGTGTACTTACATTGTTGTGCTACCATCACCCAAAATTGTGTTCCAAACCTCGCACTCCTGTCTTTTCCTATCTGTCTGTAGTGTTCCCTTTAGTATTTCCTTTAGAGCAGGTATCTTGTTCACAAACTGTGTCATTGTCTGTCTGTCAGAGAATATTTTAAACTCTCCCTCTTATTTAAAGGACAGTTTTGGCAGACATGGGATTCTTGGTTGGCGATTTTTCTCTTTCAGTATCTTAAATATATCTCACCACTTCCTTCTTGCCTCCATGGTTTCTACTGAGAAATCTGCATATAGTCTTACCAAGCTTCCTTTATATGTGATGGATTGCTTTTCTCTTGCTGCTTTCCGGATCCTCTGTCTTAGACATTTGACAATCTGATTGTTAAGTGTTTTGGCTTAGGTCTATTCAAATCCATTTTCTTTGGGGTACGGTGCATTTCTTGGATCTGTAATTCTATGTCTTTCATAAGAGATGGGAAATTTTCATTGATTATTTCCTTTATTATTCTGCCCCTTTGCCCTTCTCTTTTCCTTCTGGGACACCCATGACACATACATTCATGCACTTCATGTTGTCATTCAGTTTCCTGAGACGCTCATTTTTTTCCATTCTTTTCCCTATCTTTTCTTTTGTGTGTAGGATTTCAGGTGTCTTGTTCTACAGTTCCTGAGCGTTTTCTTCTGCCTCTTCAGGTCTGCTGTTGTATGTCTCCATTGTGTTTTTCATCTCATGCATTGTGCCTTTCATTTCCATAGATTCTGCCAGTAGTTTTTTCAAACTTTCGATTTCCACCTTTTGCTTGCCCAGTGTTTTCTTTATATCCTTTATCTCTTTTGCCATATCTTCCCTGAACTCGTTGACTTGGTTTTTTAATTGATTTAGCATATTTCTTTGAAAATCTTTAATTGTTTATTAAAATGAAACAGTAACTCAACTGTATCTTAATATAGGTGTAAGCTTGTTCCTTTGGGCCATATCTTCATTTTTCTTGGTGTAATTTGTAGTTTTCTGTTGTCTAGGCATCTAGTTTCCTTGGTTACCCCAATCAGATTTTCTCAGACCAGAACGAGTTCAGTTCTCAAAATGGGTCTATATTCAGTGTCAAATTTCCCTGAGGGTGTGTCTTAGAAGACTGACAGACTTCGCCGTGAGGTCTCCAGCCACTGTACTTTTCCTAAGCTGCCCAGCAGGTGGCACTTGTCAGCCTGTCGCTTCTGACTGGTGTAAGGAGGTGTGGTCCCTTTAGTTTCTGTTTTGGCTGTTTTCCCCCGGGGTCTGTGGTCTGAGTTCTGAAGGGAAGGCCGGCCCTAGAGCTGGGTCCCACCTCCTTCTTAGGGAAGATACACCACCTAGGGAGTTATCTTCTGTATTTGAATTGCTGCTTTGTCTCTCTGACTCTGTTAACTCCACCCCTGTCTGAGTCAGAGCGCTGGAAACTGAAAATGCCTGGGACTCTCTCCACTGAGCCACTCAGGTTGAGAGAGAAAAAGGGAAAGAAAGCCCCCTTTCAGAGCCAGTCTATGGCCCCCCAGTTTCACCCATCAGTGAGAGAAAGCACCTAGTCTTCTGGGCTCCCTCTCCTGGGGCTCATATTTTCTGGCTCTCAAAGGTCAGTCATCTTTAAAAGCCTCTGTATTTTTTTTTTTTTCTTTTTTCGTTTTTTAATTAATTTTGTGTGTTTTCCTGTCAGCCCACCTATTCTCCACTGGGAGCAACCTCAGGGTACTTTGCTGCTTGTTCGGGGTTTGTCTGTGTTTGTAGCTGTGTTCATCAGTCCACATCTGTTAATTAAAACTCCAGTTGGAGCTAGGCTGAGCTATATTCTCTTGCTCCAGAAATGCTGCTTTCTCCCACAGCAAGGTCTTGTAGCTCAGCCTGCCATGGGAGGAAGGGAGCCTCTGGCATGAGTCCACAGTTTTTACTTACAGATTTTATGCTGTAATCTCAGCCATTCCACCCAGTCCAGGTTGGTATACAATGTGTGGACAGTCACGGTTGTCCCCAGCAGTTGTTCCAGATTATTTACTAGTTGTTCCTGGTTGTTTATTAGTTGCTCCAGGGGACTAAATTCCACAACTGTCTATGCCGCCATCCTGCCCCTCCTCCCTTGGTTCAAAGGCTTTTTAAGCATTCCCCGTAAGATAAGAAATCCACCAGCATAGCAGACCTATAGTTGGATTCAGCTTGAAAATAACACTGATTTGATGAAGCAGAAATGATGACATGATAATCTACTTCTTCTTGCTTCTAGTTCTCCCTCTTTCTTGGGCTTTTTTCTTTTTTCTTTTGTCTTTTTTCCACCTTTATACTTTCAATCTTGTTAAATTTCAGTAGATGAAATAAGAACCAAGTGAGTGATGTAGCTGAAATCACTTATGATTAGAACAGGTTGGTATGGCCATAAATTCAGGAGGACTTAGGAATATTCGTTGTTGCAATAGAATGTCTAGATATTTAAAAGCAAGCTGGTAATTTTGTCTGTTTTATTTTTGTAGCCACTCAGTAGGAGTCTGAATGCTGATGTACCAGAACAACTTATAACTCCATTAGTTTCTTTGGGCCACATTTCTATGTTAGCACCAGATCAGTTTGCTTCCCCAATGAAATCAGTAGTAGCAAATTTTATTGTGAAAGATCTGCTTATGAATGACAGGGTAAGTTTCTAATGTAATTAAATTTAAAGTCATGAGATTAAGGCTGCTTGTATCTTCATTTATCCTAGAAAGGAGCATTTCTGCTTCTCTCTATATATAATTGTTTTGCCCTTTCAAATTATTCTATATTTACCCTCCTTATTTCTTTATTTATTTCCTTACTTATATTTCTACATAACTTCCTGGCGTCAGGATTGCTATTATTAGAACTTAGTATTCAGAAAAGAAGAAATGAGAACTTAAGATGGATGAATAATGAAGTAAAAAATATAAGTTAAAAATTAAGTACTTAAGAATATATAAGTAAATCTATATTATATATTATTATATATATTTAAAGTATTATCCTAACGTTTCAAGGACAATTTAGAATTTTCTGGAGTGCTAGGATTTTGTTTTATCAAATTGGTTTCTTTCAAGTAGACTTGAATTTGACTAGCTTTTTGAAATACAGTTATTCTGCACTTTAGTACTAGATGTGTTTATTGTATTTTAGATGTTGAAAATTGTGTGTGCATGTTCTGATTGATTAGCTTTGGGTTGGAGTCCAGGAATGCATAGTTTGAAAAGGCTCCTCAATTGATTTCTGAAACACTCTGATTAAGAATCACCTCTTTACTAAATCGACCTAAATAAAGGGTTATTCCGTGAAGGCACAGATCAGTATTAACTGCAGGAGCATTATAGATACCCTTTGATTCAATGCTAATTTAGCTAAAATCCAACTTATCCAAATAATTCCTTAACCCCCTCCCACATGGTCCAATAGTCTAGAGCACTTAATATCAGAAACTTAAAAAAATGATAATCCTTTCTTTCCTACCTCCCTTCACTCCCATTTTGGATATATTAGACAAAGTGGAAAGGCTGTATGTGGTCGAAGTCTCATTTCCCACTCCCCACACCTAAACTGTTCCTTCTGCTCTTGGCTGGCAACAAACATCCTCTTTGATGATTAATTGATTGTTGCTTGGTCCTATTTTAAGATGTTTTTTCCTAAGCAGAGAAATTGAGTGTAGTCTGAGCAAGCCAAGTACCCTATAGCAATTTTACCCCCTGACCAGACCTCTAGTGATACTGTTCTTCCTTCTTCATTTACTCCCTACCCTAACTCCCAGTTTTTCAGAATAAAGTCAACCCTTTTCCTCAAGGCTGTTAAATCATAATGAGGGGCTTGCCTCTTGTTGGCTGGTTTTCCTGATGAGGAGAGATGTGGGGTTTGTTATTTCTTCAGTTGCTTTTTATTGCTTAAGAACATTAAGTTTAATACTAGGAATTAAAACATTTTGTGGCCAGGTTGTTCTAAACAATACAGTATTGTTTTTGCTGTCTTGATAAGTGTATGTGTTATTTTTAAGGCACTGATATTTGATTTCTTTTCCTTATCTAAACCCAAACTAATACAAATTTCATTAAAGAACTCCCCATATTTGGGAAAATGTACTAGTCTCAGCCCAAGGGTGATCCCATCATAGTGATAAGTTGCACTTGACCTATTTATGGGTTTTTTGTTTTTTGTTTTTTGTTTTTTTTGCTACAGAATTAGCATTTGTTGGCATTATTGTAGAAGCAACATACTTTATGGAATATGACTTGGTATTATCAGTGGTAGAGCTGAGTTTAATGACTTTCCTATAGGTTTTCCAGAGCATTGCATTGTTTAGCATGGAAAGCTTAATGAGCAAAATGTTTTCAGTTTTTCTTTCAGAAAGTTAAACTTATTTCAATTGTTGATAGTCCACAGGTGAAAAGAATGGAAAATTATGGTCTCCAGATGAGGAAGTTTCACCTGAAGTACTAGCAAAGGTAAATTTGTGTAGGCCTTGATAACCTTTTTGTTGAAATAAGGAATGATCATCATTATCACTTTTACTTAAGTTAGTAAGTATTTTCCAATTAGGTACTTTATTTTAAAATCCACAGTAAAAAGTTGATGGTTTTTCAACAAGAAATTGTTGTCATTTATTTATTTATGTAGAAATATATATCAACTTCTTATATCAGCATCTTCTTTAGACCTTCTTGTCTGCTCAATGAGGCTGTTTTGTTCAAAGGTTGTGTTTCAGTTTGCTAAAGCTGCCGAAATGCAACATGCCAGAAATGGATTGGCTTTTACAAGGGGGTTTATTAGTTTGCAGATTTACAGTTCTAAGGCCATGAAAATGTCCCGATTAAGGCATCAACAGGTTGATATCTTCTCTGAAGAAAGGCCAGTGGCATCTGGGATTCCTGTAGCATGGGAAGGCAATGGCCGGAGTCTGCTTGTCCTTCTCTCCTGGGTTTAGCTTCTGGTTTCTGTGGCTTTCTCTAAAATGTCTCTGGCTTCTGTCTTAACTCTCTCCAAAATGTCTCTGCCTTTTATCCTCTCATAAAGGACTCCATTGAAGGATTAAGACCACCTTGAATGGGCTTGGAATAGCCTAACCAAAAGTTCCCACCCACAACAATGAGTTAAGAGAGCATAGTGTTTGTGGGGCACATAATAGATTCAAACCAGCACAGGTTGTAGTAAGTCTTAGTGCTCAGCGGCACCTCAAATGATTGGTGGTGTATCCTTACCACCACCATAAGCACGTCAGTGTTACTTGGCAAGGATGCTTTCCCCAAATTGGTGACTTTTGAGGGACGTAAATTGTACCTCAATAAGGCCAATTTTTTAAATGATGGTTTTGGCATTTGAAACAAGAGATTGTATATCACCTGCTTTAATAATCTGTTTCACTTTGTATTATAACATAGTAATTACATATTCCATCAGTTCCTTTTTCCAGGTTGTCATTAAAGATAGTAACTAATGTATGGATCATTTTGCTTGCTATAACATAGATTGGTAACAGTCTCTTGAGTACAAGCCTCCACATAATTATGAGATCTCCTAGTGTTTTTGATCAGAATGTTAAATGAGACAGATCAGACTTTGATGCTTTCTTCAACATGCTTTTTTCAGAAGCCATAAAAAATATTAAAGCCTATCTAAATGGTTATTTTGATCAGTGTAGCTTAAATAATTATCTTTAAATTATGTATTTTCAAATAATTTAAATATCTTGGACAAGTGGTTAAGTGTAAAAAGCATGAGTTCTAGAGCTAGACTTTGGGCGAGTTATCTACCTGTGTGTCTCAGTTGTCTTATTTATTGGAAATAAGAATACCTCCCTCTTAGAGTTCTTTGGGATATTAAATAAATTAATATATTTACCTCTCTTAGGAAAGTTCCTGGCACAGATTAAACATGGAATAAATGTTAGTTCTGATTGATATTGCTATTCTCCCAGAGATTTGTTTAATAAAATGTGCCTGGTGGCAAGGATAAGTAATGTAACACTTAATTTTTCCCTGTAATTGGAAATTTAAGTTTCTTTCTTTTTTTAGCATGTTAATTTTTTATAGGTACAGGCAATTAAACTTCTGGTAAGATGGCTGTTGGGTATGAAAAACAACCAGTCTAAATCTGCCAATTCAACTCTTCGGTTATTATCAGCAATGCTGGTTAGTGAAGGTGACCTGACAGAACAAAAGAAGATTAGGTAAGATTTTCCTTCCTTCCAGTTTTTTTGGCTCAAAATTTTGGGTAGAATTTATATTGGGATTATTTATCTAGTTAATACTTGATATTACAATCACACCATGTGCTTTCAGGTCAGATCTTGTGTATTTACTTGGTGTTTACACCTCTTATAGTATTTTTATTTTAATAATATAATTTTATCTTTCTTTGATTTTAAAGACTATTAGCTTTTTCCAGTGATTTTAGTTACAATCAATATCATCTAATGTTAGATTTGGCTTGAGCATTTAGTTCAATTAAACAGACATTAGGTTCCTACTCTGCAAAAACACTGTGGTAATCATTGGCACAAAAACAGGTAAAACTCAGTCCCTGCCCTCAAGGAGCTTATCCTGTAATAAAGTTATTGAACAAGTGTAGTGCTTGAGGCTATGAATAAAAATTCCAGTGGAGGTTCAGAGAAGGTAGAGAGCTTCCCTGGTGGTTTATAGAAAAAAAGACTATAAAAATTTCTATAAGTACACCCCTCCCCAAAACAAATTTCCATTTCTACATATTTTCACTTTTAAAATCTGTTAAATCACCTTCTTTTCTTTCTGTTCCTTTTAAAATGGGAATAAAAGCCCAGTTTTTTTTTTTCATGATTTTTGCTTTTTTCAAATTCTTGTTATTTTAGGGGCCTGGAACAACAGAGGTAACTAAAGAATTCTACTTGTGATACATTCCTACTTTAAAATTTGTAGTTGAGGACAGAGTTTTAATCATTCATTTATGCATTTAGTATTCATTGAGCACTATCATATATCAGGTGCTGCTAATAAGTTTTTTAAAGGTACAAAAATCCCTGCCTCTGTGGCATTTGCGGTCTAGTTTGGCAGATAGAAAATAAACACTTGTAATATATGGTGTTGAGTGCCTTGATTAACTGAAGAAAACCATGGAAAATTATTTTTGTCATAGACTAAGCTGTAGGTAGCGTTACATGAGAAGATCGATGAGAGCTGAGTTAGGGATAATAAGTAGCTTTAAATTGGGGGAAACTGATATATGGCAAAGGGTTAATAATGAGCTCTTAAAAAAATCAGTGAAAAATAGTCAGGATCCTCAATAAAATGAAGACCACCAAGCATCAGTTTACCTGGGGAAAAAAATGTTTAACATCACTAAATCCAATAAATAAAATTGAAACAAAATTAAATACCACATTTGCCTGTTACTAGCAAATTTTTTTATTATTCATTTTATTGAGATATATTCACATACCACACAGTCATACAAAACAAATCATACATTTGATTGTTCACAGTACCATTACGTAGTTGTACATTAATTACCAAAATCAATCCCCAACACCCTCATTACCACACACACAAAAATAACCAGAATAATAATTAAAGTGAAAAGGAGCAACTAAAGTAAAAAAGAACACTGGGCACCCTTGTCTGTTTGTTTGTTTGTTTCCTTCCCCCACCTTTCCACTCATCCATCCACAAACCAGACAAATGGGAGAGTGATCCCTATGGCCCCCCCCAATCCCACTGTCCCTCCTCATAAGCTACATTTTTATACAATTGTCTTCAAGATTCATGGGTTCTGGGTTGTAGTTTGATAGTTTCAGGTATCCACCACCAGCTACCCCAATTCATTAGAACCTAAAAAGGGTTGTCTATATTGTGCGTAAGAGTGCTCACCAGAGTGACCTCTCAGTTCCTTTTGGAATCTCTCTGCCACTGAAGCTTATTTCATTTCCTTCCTTTTTTTTTTTTTTATCTTCATTTTATTGAGATATATTCACATACCACGCAGTCATACAAAACAAATCGTACTTTCGATTGTTTACAGTACCATTACATAGTTGTACATTCATCACCTAAATCAATCCCTGACACCTTCATTAGCACACACACAAAAATAACAAGAATAATAATTAGAGTGAAAAAGAGCAATTGAAGTAAAAAAGAACACTGGGTACCTTTGTCTGTTTGTTTCCTTCCCCTATTTTTCTATTCATCCATCCATAAACTAGACAAAGTGGAGTGTGGTCCTTATGGCTTTCCCAATCCCATTGTCACCCCTCATAAGCTACATTTTTATACAATTGTCTTCGAGATTCATGGGTTCTGGGTTGTAGTTTGATAGTTTCAGGTATCCACCACCAGCTACCCCCATTCTTTAGAACCTAAAAAGGGTTGTCTAAAGTGTGCGTAAGAGTGCCCACCAGAGTGACCTCTCGGCTCCTTTTGGAATCTCTCTGCCACTGAAGCTTATTTCATTTCCTTTCACATCCCCCTTTTGGTCAAGAAGATGTTCTCCGTCCCACGATGCCGGGTCTACATTCCTCCCCGGGAGTCATGTTCCACGTTGCCAGGGAGATTCACTCCCCTGGGTGTCTGATCCCACGTAGGGGGGAGGGCAGTGATTTCACCTTTCAAGTTGGCTCAGGTAGAGAGAGAGGGCCACATCTGAGCAACAAAGAGGCATTCGGGAGGAGGCTCTTGAGCACAATTATAGGGAGGCCTAGCCTCTCCTTTGCAGCAACAGTCCTCCCAAGGGCAGATTCCGTGGTAGAGGGCTCAATGCATCAAACCACCAGTTTACCTGGGAAAAAAAAATGTTTAACATCACTAAATCCAATAAATAAAATTGAAACAAAATAAAATACCACATTTGCCTGTTACTAGCAAATTTTTTTTTAAAAGCAACCATTGCTCAATGGGTTCAGAGAAATGGTTTCCCTCAGTACTCCTGGGAGTATAGATTGGTATAGTCTTTGCAGGACCGTTTGGCGTTTTGTGTCTCGAGCCTTAAAAGTGCCCAAATCTTTTGGCTTTATTTTTACAGTCTTGGAAAAATAAAAGAATAATACAAAAATATACATACAAACATGTTCTTCCAGCATATTTTATCATTGCAAAAAATAAGGGAATGGTTATTATGGAGCACTTATATCATGGAATATTAGGCAGATTTTTTTTTTTTTTTTTTTTTTTTACATTTTTTTTTTTAATTCAGTTTTATTGAAATATATTCACAAACCATACAGTCATCCATGGTATACAATCAACTGTTCACAGTATGATCATATAGTTATGCGTTCATCACCACAATCTATTTCTGAACATTTTCCTTACATCAGAAAGAATCAGAATAAGAATAAAAAATAAAAGTGAAAAGAGAATACCCAAACCATCCCCCCATCCCACCCTATTTGTCATTTAGTTTTTACTCCCATTTTTCTACTGATTTTTTTTCAATTTTTTAACTTTGTTTATCAAAAAATTAAAAACAAACAGGCAAACAACAACCAAAAAAACCCCACAACATTTCAAACAAAGCAATGGATTAAGGAAAACAAATAACCTAAAATAACTACTTTGCTTCCAATATGTTCCTACCATACCCCAAGAAAATTAATAAACCATGTCCAAACAGAGGAGTAAGAAAAACAAATAATCTAAAATAACTACATTGCTTCCAACATGTTCCTACCATACCCCAAGAAAATTAACAACCCCTAAGAAAACAAAGGCATAAGAGAAAAAAAAAACCTAAAATAACTCTATTGCTTCCAACATGATCTTACTATATCCAAGAAAGTTTACAAACCATAATCATTCCTGAGCATTCCCATAACATTGAGATTACCCTCCATAGTTTATCTGTTCTTATTAGATTATCATTCCCCCTCCACTAATTGGTATCTCTAGGTCCCCTACATTCTACAGTATAAAACATTGTACATTTTTCACAGAATTCACATTAGTGGTAACATACAATATCTCTCTTTTTGTGCCTGGCTTATTTTGCTCAGCATTATGTCTTTTTTTTTTTTTTTTTTTTTTTTAATCTTCATTTTATTGAGATATATTCATATACCACGCAGTCATACAAAACAAATCGTACTTTCGATTGTTCACAGTACCATTACATAGTTGTACATTCATCACCCAAATCAATCCCTGACACCTTCATTAGCACACACACAAGAATAACAAGAATAATAATTAGAGTGAAAAAGAGCAATTGAAGTAAAAAAGAACACTGGGTACCTTTGTCTGTCTGTTTCCTTCCCCTATTTTTCTACTCATCCATCCATAAACTAGACAAAGTGGACTGTGGTCCTTATGGCTTTCCCAATCCCCTTGTCACCCCTCATAAGCTACATTTTTATACAACTGTCTTCGAGATTGATGGGTTCTGGGTTGTAGTTTGATAGTTTCAGGTATCCACCACCAGCTACCCCAATTCTTTTTTTTTTTTTTTTTTTTTTAATCATTTTATTGAGATATATTCACATACCACGCAGTCATACAAAACAAATCGTACTTTCGATTGTTTACAGTACCATTACATAATTGTACATTCATCACCTAAATCAATCCCTGACACCTTCATTAGCACACACACAAAAATAACAAGAATAATAATTAGAGTGAAAAAGAGCAATTGAAGTAAAAAAGAACACTGGGTACCTTTGTCTGTTTGTTTCCTTCCCCTATTTTTCTACTCATCCATCCATAAACTAGACAAAGTGGAGTGTGGTCCTTATGGCTTTCCCAATCCCATTGTCACCCCTCATAAGCTACATTTTTATACATCTGTCTTCGAGATTCATGGGTTCTGGGTTGTAGTTTGATAGTTTCAGGTATCCACCACCAGCTACCCCAATTCTTTAGAACCTAAAAAGGGTTGTCTAAAGTGTGCGTAAGAGTGCCCACCAGAGTGACCTCTTGGCTCGTTTTGGAATCTCTCTGCCACTGAAGCTTATTTCATTTCCTTTCACATCCCCCTTTTGGTCAAGAAGATGTTCTCCGTCCCACGATGCCGGGTCTACATTCCTCCCCGGGAGTCATATTCCACGTTGCCAGGGAGATTCACTCCCCTGGGTGTCTGATCCCACGTAGGGGGGAGGGCAGTGATTTCACCTTTCAAGTTGGCTTAGCCAGAGAGAGAGGGCCACATCTGAGCAACAAAGAGGCACCCGGTAGGAGGCTCCTAGGCACAACCATAGGGAGGCCTAGCCTCTCCTTTGCAGCAAATTAGGCAGATTTTAATTGGACATTAATATATGTAAGTTCATAATTTATAGCTAAATATGGTATGTTTCTAATTTTAAGAATATGTGGAGCTAGTCTGTATTCATAAAGATCAGAAAAATAATAAATTTTAACCAGTCATTTCTGGATAGTAGAATTACCAGCAACTTTTAATTTTCGTCTTTACTTTCTCTTTTTTTTTCTAAATTTTCTGTCAGTTGAGATTATATTGCATTTAATAAGAAAAAGTTAAATTTTTGTGTAGTATAATCTCATTTAAAATTTAAAATTATTTTTTAAATAACGTGTATGCATATGATATTTGAAAATGTATTTTCCTGCATCAACTCACTCACCTACAGTTACAGATTGATCAGGGAACAGTTACCATCAATTTTAAGTGACCCCCTACATCATAATACAAGACTTTCAGGCTGTTCTAACCCTTCTTATTTTTTTAATTTCCTTTAGTTATCTGCTCGTGGTCTTTCATTCTTTGATTTTGATCCCCTTCAGATAATAGCATGATAATTAACTTGGGCTTTAGAATCAGAAACGTATGCAACATTACACTCCATTTAGTACTATGTTACCTTAAATAGAGTACTTAACTTTTCTAAGCCTCAGTTTCCCCATCTTACAGGGCGAAAATTAAATTAGATAAAGCCTGTAAATTAATGGTTTGCACAGTACCTGACAGGCTAAGCACTCGAATAATAGCTGCTGCTTTTTTCATTACTGAGTCGTCTGCTTCAGAAACCGTTTGAGGGTCCCTGGTTACCAGTGCTCACTATAACAATCTTACAGTCTAAAAATGCCATGTTTCCCCCTTTTGTTCATTAAGCAATAGCCTCTCTTGCATTCAAGCCAGCTTTCCATATGTCCTAGTCTTCAAGATATCAAAGTCATGCTGTGTTCTACATAGAAGTTGAAGTAAAGAGGCCGTCCTTGCTCCCCATTCATTGTCACACTTTACCTTTTGGAAAATAGAAGTCCAAGGTGTTGATGGTGGCCAGCTGTGCTCTTACATTCCCTTTCATTCTGCAAAAGCAAATCCATACCCAGGGACCAGTACCTGAAACAGATGCTGGCAAGGGCTCTAGATCCTTTTTTTTTTTTTTTTTTTTTTTTTTTTATTTACTAATTTTCTACAATAAATGTGTATTCCTAATCCAAATGGTTCTTCATAATGTTGGCAGTTTGGGTTGTGAGAGTAAGCAGAGGTACTTGGCTGTGGTGGAGGATCTCAACCAGAGCTTAACTAGAAAGTTAGACTTATTAGAAAATCACAGTGATTTGAACCCTTTTCCATATGTTGAGCTCAGGGACTCTAAGTAGCTTTCCCATATTTGTACTTACATCATTATTATCATAAATCATCCTAAAGGTATTACACTCAAAAAGGGATCAAAGCATTTTTGTGAATGATAATAGTTATAGGAAATGTTTGTTTCTTTTTTGTTTGTTTATAGTAAATCTGATATGTCTCGCTTGCGATTAGCTTCTGGTAGTGCCATAATGAAGCTTGCTCAGGAACCTTGTTACCATGAAATTATCACCCCTGAACAATTTCAGCTCTGTGCACTTGTTATTAATGTAAGTAACAATCTCATGTTTGTTAATTACTTAGCTTTCAAAGTTAAATACTTTTATAATAAATATAAAAACTGGATTTTTATTATTATCTATTCTAACCTAATATCTCCCAAATATTGTTATTCATTCCTCCAATATAATTATGGTTTTAAAAAGTAAAAGACATTAAAAATATCTAAACTGCTCTTTTTATACATGTTGTTTGTAAAACTTTTTTTTAAAAAACTAAACTAGATTTTTCTTGTGATGACTTTAAATGTACTAACATTTTATGTTTTTGTGCTGTTGTAGGATGAATGCTACCAAGTAAGGCAGATATTTGCTCAAAAGCTACATAAGGCACTTGTGAAATTACTACTCCCATTGGAGTATATGGCGATCTTTGCCTTGTGTGCCAAAGATCCTGTGAAGGAAAGAAGAGCACATGCCCGACAGTGTTTACTAAAAAATATCAGTATACGCAGGGAGTACATTAAACAGAACCCCATGGCTACTGGTAAGTAAGTTTGAAAGTTGCCATGTGTAAATAAGTCTTGTCCATCTATCGATTTTTGTTTTTTAAAGTTTCATATACTTGTATTATAGTTCATAATACCCTTGAGAATTTTATAGTATGCTTCCATTGTTATGATGTACTTAAATGCTGCAATTCTTATTTCTGAATCCTATTTTATACTACCTAAACATGTTTTAGAAAACTGCATTTTTCTTGTGGGATTAGTAGTGTGGCTTGAGTTGAACACATTGCTCAGGTGCAGTAGTGTGGCTTGATTTGAACACATTGCTCAGGTGCCAGAGACCAGAGAATCATTTTCTTTGTTTTACCCAAGGTCCCACCGTATAATCTTTTTTTTGTTAATAGTTTTATTCACGTACCAAACCATATAATCTTAGTTTATCCTTTGGACTTTAATAACTATCAAAATTGAAATTTCAGTATCACTTAGATTTTATGTTTAAAAATAACATGAAAAATCAGAAGCTGGGATGGTTAGAACTCAAAGATAGAAAGGGATTTTACAAATGCCATTATTATTATTGTTATTATTGCTTTCATTTTAGAGAAATTACTATCACTGTTGCCTGAATATGTAGTTCCGTATATGATTCACCTGCTAGCCCATGATCCAGATTTTACAAGATCACAAGATGTTGATCAGCTTCGTGACATCAAAGAGTAAGTCATATTGTTTCTCAAGAATTCTGAAGATTATTTTTAATCTTTTTTTTTTTAAATGTTAAAATGTTTCCCATTGGTCATATTAGACTAAAAACCTTTTCATGTTTTCTTTTATGTATTGTAAATTGTGTATTTTGTCTTAGAAATTATTCTCATTTAATAAGTTCTTGGTTTTTGTTTTGTTTTGTTTCTTCGGTTTTTTTTGGGAGGGGGTGGTTTTCGTTTTTGTTTCTGTTTTTCCAATTGTTTGTTTTTACTGTTTCCATTTAGCTGCCTGGTTATTTAAAATAGGTTGGTTAGGTTATTTGGAGTTATGCTTGTTTAGTTTTTTCCTTCATTGTGATAAAATGTACATAAAATGTGCCATCATCAATTGTAACAAATGTTCCACGCCAATGAAAGGTGCTGGTGTAAGGTGGTGTATGGGAATCTTGTATTTTATGCATGATTGTTCTGTAAGTCCACAGCTTCTTTAATAAAAAAAGGGGGGGGGGGTGCACATACAATATTCTGTAGCAGCACTATGGTAATACAAAATTAAGATTTGTTATAGTAGTCACAGGGAGATTTTATCACCAGGAAAAAACAGGCAAGTAAACAATTACAAAACTCTTGTTCAGGAATTGTTATGTATGTAAAATACAAGTTTGCATATGATGCAGGGTGAAAGACTGAAAGGAGGCTATGATTGCCTACAACTGACGTATAAGAAACTTTAAAGCAGTTTTTATTTTCTTTCCCCATTGCTATGCTTTTACTTTGCACTTTTAAAGTGGTACTTTCAGCTTATATTTAAAGTATTATGATTTTTCAATTTGGGGCATTAAGCCTTATCCCCAATCCTATTTAAGGTTCTGTTCAACATTTATCTGCCTCCTGGCTTTTACTCAAGCACCGTACAATTTAAAGGCTTGTCATTCCGTTCTTGTTGCTTCCACCACATCATTCTCATGATGTTGCCCTTATATTTCAAATGCTTAAAAATGTCTACATTTTAAGTTTTTCATTAGAGCTTTACTGATTAGATATGTTTTAAGAAGTCACAAAATTAGATTTCAGGAGACATAGGTTCTAGTCCCAGTTACATAGCAAGAACTTTCTCTGGACTTCAGTTGCCTTGTTTGTAAAATGCAGGATTTGAAATAGACAATTCCTAAAATGTCTTCCAATTCTAAATTTTTATTATTTTGTTTGCTTAAAGAAAAATAACTTTCATTTAAGTATTTTCCAGAAAGTACTTTCATAAAACAGAAAATGATGTCCTTATTTGCCTAAAAACAGAGGGTTTATGTTGGAGGACTTTTTAGCTATATTCAAATTGCAAGGCAGTACATGAAGGAAGGATTAGACTCAGGAGAGGTACCTGTGATGTGGGAAGAATACTGAAGTACATGAACTTACTGGAGTTAGAATTAAATTCAGTTCTTATTACATTTTCTTCTTGGTATTATAGTTTTTCCCTTGTCTAATTAAGATAGTGGCCTAGTGATCTTTTGTTTTATCTAGCATACAACATTTTTTAATATCTTTGAACACTTATTTTAAGTTACCATGTAAATTTGAAGTGTTATATAGTATGTTTTTAAACCTGTGGTCATTTAACTTTGTAGAAATTAGTAACTCTTAACTGTATCCATAGCAATATATTTTAATTCAGTATATCATACTTTAGTCTTTTATAATCACTTTTCTCCTTTATTGTTTAACTATTATATTTGGTATGAAAAATGAGAAAATCGATACCTACTTACTGAAGGTCCTCCAGGCTTTTAACAATTTAGTCTATATCTTCCCAGACTTCTTTCTCTTCATTTGTACACGCCTTATTAATGAATATTTATTCATAGCATGTGCCGGTGCTATGCTAGGTCCTTGAGACATAAAATGATACAATATCTGCTTCTAAAAGGTTTACAGTCCAATGAGAAAGGTCAAGATGCAATTATAATATTGTGTGATATGTGCTCTGCTATTGTGGGGGCACCCAGAGCAGGGCATACTCACACTTCAGAGGAAATGAGAAGTAAAACATAGGAGAAAGAAGACAATCAATAAAACAGGAATTCTGAGTGTCGACTTCAGAAAAATCACTAAGGGACACCAGGATTTGCTGTAAAGAATCAGAAACGAGAATCAAAAAAAGGACCTAGATGACAATATCAGAGGGGTAAAAGGAATAGCTGTAAAGTATGGTATTAAAGAAAGAAAATGTATCAAGGAGGATGAAAAGGTTAGCGGCCAGCTAACGTTTATTGCTTGTTTACTATGTGTCAAGTATTCTATAATTATTAATTCATATAATCCTCAAAACAGTTCCTATACGTGATTATTTTTCTTGCTTCTGTTTTACAAATGAAGAGACCACCAAGGGTAAGATCACTCATCTAGTAAGTTCCCTTTGAATTTAGCAGTGGTAACCTTGGCAGATGCAGCTGCAGTGAAATAATGGAAGTGAAAGTCGGATTGTCCCAGGATAAGGAGTGGAACTAATGTAGACAAATTTGACAGTGAGTAGAAAACAATATGAGGTCTCTAGAAAGAAACTAGGAGATGGGGTGTGGTTGCAGGTAAAGGAAAGAATGGAATAAATTGAAATCTCTAAAAGGATGAATGGATATTATCCTCAGGAAATATAAAAAGGCAAGGGAGTAAAATAAAATTAGTTTTCCAGGTTTGGCATTAAAAAGTTGAGGAAGTCTAGGGGAGTGGAATGTTTTAAGGTAGAATTTGTTAGAAATTAAAAAATAGAGAAATCAGAAAGTAAGATGACATAAACAAGGAGAAGATGGTAGATGTAGTCAAATGGCATAAGCGTCCTAGGAATGATTTAACACAAATGTGGAGGAGTAATTTACTGGAAATGAGCACTGGGGAAGATAAGAGGCTGAACCCACTTTCCATCCTTACGTACGCAACGTCTAAAAGAATGAACTTGAGAAGGATGCAAAGCAAGTATTGTTCTTGCGAAGAGTTTGGTTTTAGTTATAGCAAAAAGGTGAAGTGAGCATTTATTGAAGCTTGTTTCAATGAAAAGTTGGTTTCAAAAAGGAGAGGAATCACCTCTGTTGACTAAGACAAGAAGCAGCACAGTGTACTACAGAGATGGGCAAACAAAGGTGATTGCATTTCTTAAGAAGTGACCAGGGTAACAAAAATGTAAGTACCATGGTCTAGCATTTTTTAAGCATTCTGATTTCACAAAAATGCAGTCATAATATAGGAACAGCTTCCCATATCAATTTTTAAAGCAGTTTTGTTGAGGTATATTCACATACTATGCAGTCCATCTGCAGTGTACAGTCATTGTCTTCTAGGATATACAGTGTTGTGCTTTCATCACCACAATCAATTCCAGAACATTTTCACCACTCCGGAAAGAAAAACCCCAACCACCTCAGCAGTCACCTCTCAATCCCTCTGTCCTTCTCTAGCCCTACATAACCACTAATCTATTTCTGTCAAAGCAAACACTTTTTTCAGTCTCTATAAATTTGTTTATATAAACATTTTACATAAATGGAGTCAAACAGTTTGTAGTACTTTGGGTCTGGTTTCTGTCACTTAGCATAATGTCCTTGTTCTTTTGTTTTTGTAATTGATGGAAGAATGCTGCTATGTTTCTGTTCACTGCAGTCCATAGTTTCCTTTAGGTGCATTTTTACCCATACACCACCATATTATTAACACAATATAATAGTATCATACATTTGTTATAATTCGTGGAAGAGCATTCTTACATTTGTACTATTGACCACACTTACATCCACAAGAGGGTTCTCCATGTTATACAGTCCCATGTTTCATCTTCTGGCTTTCCTTCTGGTGATGTATACAACCCTACACTTGCTCTTTCAACCACAATTGCACGCACATATCATCTCTGTTAATTACACTCACAGTAATGTGCTGCCATCACCTCTATCCATTTCCAAACATTTGCAATCAGCCTTATTAAAATTTCCGCACAATCTTAAGCATCAGCTCCCCATTCTCTACCCTTATTCTATCTTACAGTTAACTATATTCTAGATATTAACTCCATGAGTTTGCTCATTATATTTAGTTCATGTTAATGAGATCATACAATATTTGTCCTTCTGTGTGTGGCTAATTTCAACTAACATAATGTCCTCAGGGTTCATCCATGTTATCGCAACATGTCAGGACTTCATTCCTTCTTACAGCTGAGTAATATTCCGTGGGTATATACCACATTTTGTTTATCCATTCATAGGTTGATGGACACTTGGTTTGTTTCCCAATCTTTTGGCAATTGTGAATAATGCCACTGTGAGCAGCGGTGTGCAAATATCTGTTCACGTCCCTGCCTTCAGTTCTTCTGAGTATATACCTAGTAGCAGAATTGCTGGATCACATGACAATTCTATATTTAGCTTCATGAGGAACTGCCAAAGTGTCTTCCACAGTGGCTGTACCATTCCTCATTCCCACCATGTATTTTTTGAGGAGATTAATTTTTAATCATCTCCTAGAAGTTTCTTTTTTATAAGTATCCATAATTTATTGATTCATTCCCCTATTGTTAGATAGCACATAGTCTTAGCACATTTGTTTTAAGATTAAGGCCCAATAGGCATTCTGATTACAGGATTACATTCAAGACTACATTCTGATTACTTTTTTCAGTTGCTTCAAGAAATCAAGTGTATGATATGTTGGTGTATATTTATAGTTTTATATGTTTTTAAAATACTATAGGTATATTTGTGAAAACTTAAAGGAAATGAGTTCAGTACTCTTAAAGTGAGAATGCTTCCTCACTGTATGCACTTAAACTGAGAGTAATTCTAACCTTGTAGTTAGGTAGGTGTAAAGGATCCCAGTGAATCTTCAACTTAATAGAAACTCGGTAGAATTCTGAACCCAAAGAATCAATAAATTGATTTCAGTATTCACATAAACAAATAGAATTCCTCCAACTTGTAGAATCCATGGATCCAGTGTTGTCAGTTGCACCAGCACATAGTTGCTTAGATAGTATATATTACACTTATTTTATAAACCTGTGTTAAAATATAAAATCAGACCTGAGCCTGAGTCCTACATCAACACTTTTATCTCTGTGACCTTTGACAGGTCTCTTAGCTTCACTAAAAAACTTAGTTCTTCATTTGTAAAATGAGGAAGATTTCATATATTTTTTCGTAGAGTTGTGAGGATTAAATGAGGTAATGTATGTAAAGTGTTTAGCCTAATGCTAACATTTAGTGAACATTCTTTAAATATTAGCTTATTTTTTGTTATTCCTTATTCTGCTCTTTCATTTGACTGTCCAAACTTCTAGTAACCATCTAGTGTTTAACTAGAGTTAACTCTTTATTAGCATTAATAAATATTATTGAAACAACCAACTTTCATTTAAACATTTCATTTTAAGCTAAAAACATACTACTAAATTTTCCCACACTTACATAGAATATCATCAAATAATTTCTCCTGTGTTGATGCAGTAAAGCAGCAACCTCCTGACTTTCTTGACACTGACTGCCTGAAAAGTAACCTGGGAATTTATTAAAAACACACATTCCTAGGCCCTAGAGTTGTCAATTTAAGTTCCTCAAGCAATTCTCTTTGGTCTGATTTGAGATCCACTTCTACTTAGAAATTTTAGTGACTCCTTTAGAACTTTATGAGAGTTAAATGAATATACAGTGACATGTGGCGAACAGCAAAATGTTTTTTTAAGATGTGACTGCCTAGCTGAGTGCCTGGTTATTACACACATTAGCTTCATGCTACATGGCATTCAGACATGTGTCTCACAAGAATTACAGATCATAGACATTCTGCAAAGCTTGCAAATAATCAAAACTTGCCAATTTACTCATCATTGCCTGACATTAGACACATTAAATCATCTAGATGTTTTTTAAATATCTATGGTATAAAAGTCTGTGTGTTTCTTGAAACTTCCCAGTTTCTTGTGTCAAGCTAATATTTTTATTTTGTGGTTTAATTTTCCTTTTGCATTGAATATTAATGGGATAATATGTTTCTCAATAATTCAGTGGTTTCTTTATGATTTACTATCATTTAACAAAGTCCCAATAATTTATTCCATTAAGCAAAAGTACCTACATACCATTAAGCAAAAGTAAACATGAATATGTTTACCACTTAGATGCCTGTGGTTCATGCTTGAAGTTTTAATGACAAAGAATGAAAACAATAGCCATGCCTTTATGAAGAAGATGGCAGAGAACATCAAGTTAACCAGAGATGCCCAGTCTCCAGATGAATCAAAGGCAAATGAAGTAAGATATGTGTTAGGCCAGTAGGTTGTAAGATGTACAGAAAAAAGATTATGGCCCTTGTCACACTAGTTTTTCCTGTCCTTTTTAATAATTTAGATTGCAGAATGTCTATTTAAAAAGATAATTTATTGTCAGTTTTATTGCATTTCACTACAAGTGGGTTCTAAAAATTGGGGAACCTTTAATAGTCTGGAAAAGACGGATAAGAACTAAGAAAATTTATAACTTCTATCACAGTGGGTACTGTGTGTGTGTTTTGATTTGTTGTTTTTAAGGTAAAGTATTATGTTGTTTACTGCGACACTACCTAAGAAAAAATGCTGAACACAACTTTGAAATTTTCAGGGAATAAATGACCATGCATCTTTCTTTTGACTCTAATTTATACATTGGGTAAAGTTGGTACTTGTGGTTATTTTGTACTACTGAAAACTATATATGATCTTTCTTTTTTCTTCTCTAGAAACTTTATACAGTATGTGATGTAGCTCTTTGTGTTATAAATAGTAAAAGTGCTTTGTGCAATGCAGATTCACCAAAGGATCCAGTCCTCCCAATGAAATTTTTTACACAACCTGAAAAGGTAATTTTCTAACCCCTTGTTTTTCTACCACACTAAACTACTTAAATTTCAGTTATTATTCAGTCTTAAAGGCAAATATTGAATTGTCTTGCTACCGAGTAGAAAAATACCTCTGTGGAGTTAACTGAGGAATGAGAGATTATCCTCTAAAGCCCTGAAACATCTTTCTAACTTACTGAGTAGGAGATTAGGATCAAGCATCGGGACTACATGATGCTTTTCTCCACATGCATCTTGTCCTGGACTTGTACCCTTGGCCCTAGGAATTCCCCTGATGACAGATAAGAATGTCCTCATTCCTCTAGAAAACTGTTTACTCATGGTCGTAGTTGTTAAACTCTATGTCCCACAGCTGGCAATCCTTTGCCCCCAGGCAGCTGTGATTTGAATGTTTTCCTTCAGTGAGGTAGAAGAGCTCTTTGAGTCACTTCTAGATGCAGGGTCAGCAAGCTTGCAACACATATCCTGATTCAGTCTTTCAGGCTGTCCCCAGACAAACTGGCCAAGATATACATGCACCGTAGTATATTCATCCCTTGTCCAAAACCAGGCACGTCTTTGAGGACACCCCATGCCGGGCCAATAAAAGAATGGGTTGGGGGATCAGCAAGGAGATCTATCATTTTTAAGTTGTCTTTTTCTTAAGTACTCACCCTCTTACTGAAACATTTTAACTGTTTTCTGGAACTTTGAGAAAGGTGTTTCTGCCAGTTTTGCTTTTAAATAGCTTGTGTGGGGTGTACTATGCCTGGCTTTTGATAAGAATAAGGATTGCAAAGGTTTGCCCTCAAATAGAATCTATTAGTCTTTGTAAATATACTTAAATATACTCTTAAATTTAAATTTACACTATTGTTGACCCTGGACCATAATGACTGGAATAGTATTCAAACAGAATTTTCATAGCAATGTTGATATCATTAAGAAATAAATTGCCATTTATCACTATACGTAAATGGTCCCAGATTGCAGGTTAACCACTTGGGTTTTTGTTTTTATTATGCATCTTCTCTTATTTCCTTTTCTAATCTGTGGCTTTTAATGTACTGTAAATTGAAACACTAGAATATTAGGCTTTGTAAAATAGTGAGCTTAGTGAATAAAGTGAATGAACATTTATTTTAGCTGTGTAAAAGCATTTGTACAGAGGAATTGATACAGCTTTGCCTAGCACACAGGACAAAAGTGTGATTACTCACTGACAGATTTAAGCCCCCTGATCCATGATACTAGTGTCAAGGTAAAAAATAAAGAAAAATTGGGTGGGGGAGGGTGTCTGATATTAGCATTCTTTTCCCAGCTTTATATCTGCCGTTACTTCTTTCCAGCACTTCCACTGCTAAAATTAAGGGAATGATCATCATTCCACAGATAAAACAATATTCCAAAACCAAATTTTTTTAAGTGAGATTATTAAAAGTTAATGAATTACTTAATCCAGGTAAATTTTTTTTGCTTCAGTGGCATGCATCACTGAAGTTTTTTTTTTTTTGGTTGCTATTTTCAGATTATTTAACAGGGAGAGGCATCAAAGGACCAAATTTGAATTCTTAAATTTTAAAGAGGTAAAACTTTCAAGAAAGTACAATCAGTGTCTCCAATTCTGTTTAATTCATTTATTAATTAGTTATATCACTATGTATGTGTAACTATATATACTATGTTGCCAAAGAACATAATAGTTTAGTTTTATATATATATATGTATTTTTTAACCTTTTATTTTGAAATACTTTCTAACTTATAGGACAGTTTAAAAATAATACAAATCCCATAAGAGAGAACTCTAATATATAGCTATCCTCCCAGAGTCCCAGATCCACCAATTTTAATATTTTGGCACATTTGGCATATCATTCTGTCTATCCATTTTCTGAACACTTGAGTGTAGGTTGTATATATCAACTTCCTTGAACACTTAATACAGCCATGTATATTTCTTAAGAACAAGGATTCTCACTTAGTATTTAACTTAAGTGCATTTATCAAGTTCAAGAAATTGAGCACTGATATAAAGCTTACAGTCTATTTTCCAGTTTGTTCACATGTCCCAATGCCCTTTCTCCTCCATTATTAGATCCTGTTGAGGATTATGTATCACATTTGATTGTCATTGTCTCTTTAGTTGTCCTATACTCTAAATTCTGTCTCTATGAGTTTGCATTTTCTCCAGTATTTTCTTTGTAGTTACCATGGGGCTTAAATTTAACATTCTAAACTTGTAACACTCTTCTTTGCCTAGATACCAACTTAACTTCAATCATATACACAAACTGTGTTCCTATACTCCTCCATCCTTCCACCTTTATGTAGTTTTTGTCACATATTGCATGTTTCTACATTACAAGTCCAAAACCACTAATTTATCATTACATTTTATGCATTTGTCTTTTAGATCCCATAGGAAGTAAAAAGTAGAGTTACAAACCAAAAATAAAATGGTAGTAACACTTATATATACTCATTGATATATACTCATGTTGTTACCCTTATCAGAGATCCTTATTTCTCCGTGTGGCTTCTATCTGTTGTCTAGTGTACTGTCCTTTCAACCCACAGAGCTCTTTTGAGCATCTCTTGCAGGGCTGGTCTAGCGGTGACCAAATCCCTTAGCTTTTTATTTATCTGGGAATGTCTTAATCTCTCCCTCATTTTTGAAAGTTTTGCCAGATACAGAATTCTTGATCGGTAGTTTTTTGCTTTCAACACTTATGTCATCTTTACCATCTTGCCTCCGTGCTTTCCTCTGAGAAATTTGCGCTTTATCTTATTGGGCTCCCTTGAATGTGACACATTAATTTTCTCTTGCAGCTTTCAGAATTTTCTTATTCCTTGGCATTCAGCTGTTTGATTATGATGTGTCATAGTGTGGGTCTATTTGGGTTTATCCTGTTTGGAGTAGTTGATGATCTTACATGTTTATATTCACATCTTTCATTAAATTTGGAGCGCTTTCAGCCATTATTTGTTTGAATATTCTCTCTGCTTTTCCTCTCCTTCTCCTTCTGGATTCCTACAATGCGAATATTGGTACACTTAACAGTATCTCACAGATTCCTCAGGATCTGTTCACTTTTCTTCATTCTTGCCTCATTCTGTTCCTCAGGCTGGATGATTTCATTTGTTGTATCTTTAACTTCAATGCCAGCTCCAATCTATTAAACCTCTCTAGGGAATTTTTAATTTCTGTTACTGTGGTTTTCAGCTCTGTTTTGTTCCTTTTCATAATTTGCATCTCTCTCTTGATATTCTCTGCGTTCATCTGTGGTTTTCCTGATTTCCTTTGGTTCTTTGTCCATGTTTTCCTTTCACTTCTTGAGCATATTTAGGACCATTTTTTTTAAAGTCTTTGTCTGGTACGTCCTGGGTCTGGTCGTCCTCACTGATGATTTCTAATATTTTAATTTTCTCCTTTGCCTGGGCCATCACTTCCTGTTTCTTTGTATGTTTTATAATCCTCTGTTGAAACCTTGACATTTTGATATTTTAATACTGGAATTTAGCTTTCCTTAAACATATCCAGCTAGAGCTGTGACAGAGCTTTCCTTGAATGCCACAAGCCAGGAGTTAACCAAAAAAAAGAAAACACCCTTCCCATCTTGGCAGGTTGACCTCAGATGTGCTTTCTTTCTGGGCTTATCCATACAAGTTTAGAGAATAGCTCCAGTCCAAAGCCTAGGGGCCTCCCTGATTCTTTCCATGCATGCAGCTTGTCTTTGGCACGCGTAATAGCCCCAGGAATTCCCCCATTTACACAGAAACCAATATCCAATTTTTTTCCTCATAGTCCTGGGCACTGCACTGTATGTCCTACAACCAGTGTAGTATAGGAGAGTTCGGTGAACTGCCTTCTACACACAGGACGAGTTCTGGGATGACGAGTCCCTCAGGCCACCACCAGACATACTGGGCCAGATATGCAAACTGCAGAACCATGACCAGATCTGCACTGGGAGCAGGGACTAGCTCCCTGCTGAGCGTGTGAGCAACAAGGGACTGCCAGCCAGGGTGACTCGCATTCACTCCATTACTGCAGTCCTTTAACTACTTGATCGGCTAGTTAATTATATTTCCATGGGGTATATAGTGGAGAGTCTACTTAGGGTTCTAAGAAACAAAATATTTTGAATTAAGGTATCAGTTTTTTTAAAAGACAATGATTTTCTTGAGAGTCAATGTAAATTGTAGTTCTTTCGTGAATATTAAGTGCCTGGAATATGCATAGTACCATATTGGATACTTTGGCAGCCCATAGAAAGTACTTTATAATAGAATGAAAGAAGTGAAGATAGCTTAATGAATAAACTGGAAACTATTTAATCTGAACCACATTAAAAAACAGGAGTGTGATTTCATTTAAAATGCCATTTAGGGAACTCACCTTCTGACAGTTGTTTTATGTGCCATTGATTTCACTTAAATTGATTTGATTATTTTATGCCTCTAAATATGTTAGCACAAATGTAATTTTTATTTTAAGGCACAATGCCTGAAAAGTCTTAATTAGGACAATAAACATTAATACACATGTTCACTTTTTTTTTTTTTTTTAATAGGACTTCTGTAATGACAAGAGTTATATTTCAGAAGAGACAAGAGTACTTCTGTTAACAGGAAAGGTATTATATACTAGATAATTTGGGTATCTTTCGTATCCATATAACTTCTGCTATTTCTAGAATTAACCTTTACATGCTCCCCAAATTTTATAGTTCCTGATTCTTAGGTATCACATTGTGGATTATAACATGTCAAGCACCTGTTCTCTCGAGCTTTTTCTGCATGAACCACTCATATGAATTGTACCCACCTGCTCTCATCAGTAATGATAGACTTGAATTGAATTTATTTAGAATCCACAAGGCAAATTTTCCTGAGAAATGGTGTATAAGAATAAAGAAAAATAATTTTAAAGGAAAATTAATTTTTGGTAAATAGTTCAAAACTATGATATACATGCAATAGTTTGCTTATAAGACTTACATATTTCACTATATTTTAAGGGTACTTTTATTTTGATTGAGCAATAAGGAATAATAAATATTACCTAGTTACTCAGTTAAATGGAGTTAATGGTTATGACTGTTATATTAAGACAAACACAACTTTGCAAAATTATCTTTTCTAAAAAATAAATTTCTAATGAATTTCCAAGGTAACAACAAACCCTTGGCTTCAGCTAAACAATATCTCTTACATATGCCTAGATTTATATGTATTCCTTTCAGTAAGGTATAAAATAACATGCATGTATATCATTTTTAGCCAAAACCTGCTGGAGTATTAGGTGCAGTAAACAAGCCTTTATCAGCAACGGGAAGGAAACCGTATGTTAGAAGCACTGGAGTTGAGACTGGAAGCAATATTGATGTAAATTCAGAACTGAACCCTTCAACTGGAAATCGATCAAGGCAAATTTTTCTCCACTTATTTTTGTTACAGTGATTCATTTGGTTCATGTTTTAATTTATTCTGAAGTACTGTATCACAAAATGGACTCCTTTCTTTAGAAAATGTTTTGATAAAAAATAATGGTGATGCCGAAAAAAGTAAATAATGGTGATGAATTTTAGTTTAATTAGGGGAATATTAGAGTGAACTATACATTTTGAAACAACATAGCATTCTAAGTGTGTAGAAAAGTTAAATGGAGGAAACATAAGAATTTGTAATTTACATGGAAATGTTTATAATATATATGTAAGAATACTCAGCACTTCGGAAAATTATGAGAAAATAGAACTTTTAAGTAAATTGAATTAATGTCCTTTTAAAATTTTAGCCCAAACAAATTAATGTGGAATGAGTTAAGATAACATTGTTAAAACATTTTCCACTTGTAAAAAGTTTCGTGTTTATTGTAACACCATCTGTTCAGTCTTAGCCACTGCATGAGAATTTGCACATGACTTTATTCTTATTGACACTAAATATGGCAGCTTTTAAATATTGAATAAAGATTTTATTCTTACATGTGAAATCTTTAGAAGACACTCAACCAGAGGTGTTATAAAACTATTTTTAGCACTTCAGAACCCCAAATAATGTGGAGCAGCTTTGGTTTAGAGATGGTAAAGGCTTGAATATCTCCCATGTAGCATCCTTGCAGCTCCCTTCCCCTGCAGCACTCTTACAGAACATTAAGAACACTGACTAGAAATAACTATATTATATGATCTGTAGTTTTATTTTTGTTTTGTTTTGTTTTGTTTTGTTTTATGGTTTCACCACTCCATCACAGATAAGAGACAAAGCTTGGAATAATTGTGTTATTTTGTTTCTTGACAACTAATCTTTTTATCGGGTGGTTTTTAGGCATTCACTTCTGTCCTTTGTTATTAAGGTTAAATAGAAACCAATAACATGATATTATAGATCAATAGCCTTGAACCACAAAAGATCTGAAGCCCACTAACTTTGCTTCAACTTGGCCAGGTTTCTAAACCAGCCTGAGCCTCCATTTCCTTATCAATACAGTAAGGGAATAAACTTTCAACTCATGTGATGGAAAAAGAATCCTTAATTATATTTTGTTTCAGCAGGGAACAGAGTTCAGAGGCAGCAGAAACCGGAATTAGTGAAAATGAAGAGAATCCTGTGAGAATTATTTCAGTCACACCTGTAAAGAATATTGACCCTGTCAAGAACAAGGTAAATTTTTAAATTTAACAAGTGGATTTCTCCCATGGAGATTCTTATTTCAGCTTCATAGTAGGGGTTGGAAACTCACAGCATGCAGATTAATATATATACTCCGTATTATACATGGGTGTACACCATGCCCAGCAGTGCTTACTGTGCTTCTGCTCTCCAGCAATTAATTCTGCCTCTACCCACCCCCTTCATTTTACAAGAATTTATATGGTCACCCATAATGGTATCCTTCCCACGCAACTACCTCTACCTAACATTACTTTCAAAAGTTTATGGATCCCTGCCAAAACTCATTTTGTTTCTGTTGCTTTTTTTAAAAAAGTTTTTAAACTGAAATTTTGCCTTTAAAATTTTGTTTGAGATTTTGCTTAACAGCTACATACTTTGTTGTTATGACCTGTAAATTATAGCACTGACTTTTCTTAACAGTTTTTTGGCGGGAAAGAAAGAAGTATAACCTAATTGTTAGGATCATCAGACTGACCTGCATCTGAATACTGGCTCTGCCATTCATCAGCTGTGTATATTTTGGCAGATTACTTGACCTCTCTACATTTCCATTCAACTATAGAATGAAATTGAAACTTACCTCAGTAGGAATGGCATAAAGATACCATCAGGTGTTTCTCCCCTACAGAATCATATTCTTGACATGCTTATCTTTTTATTGCCCATCATATACTTAATGGTAGTCACAAAATATTTTAGATATTGACCTCAGGTACATAGAATATATTAGGACTATACAATTATTCTATAATAGCTGAACTCTTCCTATCCAAACTCTCATTATCTGAACTCAGAAACTGAATAGAAATGGATAAATTTTTTTTGTAAATACCACTATTCAAATTCTTGCTGCTCGATGTATGAAACTTAACATGGCAGTATATTCAGGTAGCAGAGTCTCACTGTCAAAACTCTTTGGATTCACTAACCTGATAGCTTTGAATATTGAAGGATCCTTATATAGATTTAAACAGTTTTGATGTAAACAAACTTAGGTGTAAAAATGTGTGTTGTCACAAATTTTTAAAAATAATAAGAGTTGTTATAGGAATACAAGTACTTTGAAAATTAAATATTTTCAACCTTTCTCAAAAAAATTTATAATTATGACTTTTTGGAAGTAATCTTAATGTGTTTTTTATGTAGTACAGCCAGCAATCTGTACCCTCTCCAACCTCTGCCATATATTTCTATATAATTTTGAAAAATTGGACTTTTTAAATCTAATTTCTGAAAGGCCAAAACTTTGCTTGCTTTTGCTTTACTTGTTTATATTGTTCTTTTCCTAACACTTATTTTAACTTCCTCACACTTCCAAAGAATGTTTAACAAACTCACTGTAGCCTGAAGAGAGACAGGGGTTGTATTTTGGCAAAATCTACTGTCTTCCTAATCAGGTGCCATAAGACAATGTGGACAGTTCTTTCCAAGCCTGATCCTCAGCATTCTGGGCCTAAAGTATGCTAAAAGAAGATAGAGGTCTAAGAGAGCATTTTATACTAATCAGTTTCTCAGTAAGGTTTATATGTAAGCCATTTTGTTTCACAGTACTGGGTGTGTGTGTGTTTAAAATTTTTTCAACAAACAATATACATGTTTACAATTGACATTTTCTCTTACAGTTTACTCTCTGAGGAAAATCAAATTGTAACAATGTGCAGATACGATCACCTGTATCATTTATGCAGTCTTTTTTTCCCCCTTTTTAACAGCCTAATCTGTTTATATCTCTGTTTTTCTTCTACAGCCTTACAATTTTCATACTATGTATACATACTTACTTTGTTTCTCTTTTTTTGCCATTGCAAACAAAGTTGTAATAAATATCCATTTATATATCCTTACTTGCTTTTATTATTGTGGGTTAAGTTCCCAGTAGTGGGATTGCTGGTTAAAAGGGTAATTGTATTATAAATTTCAGATCTTTCCTTATTGCTTTCCTGAAAGATAGACATATTGAGATTTTTACTAACAGGGTATGAGAGTCCTTTTTTCCTACATACCCACCAACTTCATAGTAGAGGTTACAAACTCAGCGTGCAGATTAATATATATGTTCCCTTTTCAATCTTGAGTCTATAAGAACTAATACCTCAGTATTTTAATTTGCATTTCTCTGATATCTAGTGAATTTGAACATCCTCCCATGTTTCATGTGCTCTTCTGTGAATTGCTTCTTCATATTTTACCCATTTTTTTAATTAGCTTTTCTTGTCTAGCCCAACTCTTTGTTAACATTCTTACTCCCTTCCAATTGAATAAGCATATAACAGTCAATGTGAGCTTTTAAAATTGTAAATTGGGTTATGGTTGTCCCCTGCTTGAAGTCCTTTAATGACTTTCTTTATTTAACACTTAGAATAAAATCCAAATTTCTTGACAGATTTCTTCCCTATAAGGACTTCATGATCTTGCCCATGCCTGTTTCTCCAACCTTATATTACGCCCTTTTCCCATCTCTTCTTATGATGCAAGTTCCTTAAATCCACCAAGCTTTTTGCTTCTTCAGGTACTTTATATTGGCTATTTCCTCTGTCTGGAATACTTCATTATTTTATGTGATAGAGTTCTGCTTTGATGTTGGTTAAATATTTCCCCATGCTTCCTCTGATTTTTTCAGAGTGCCCTGTTGATTGACCTCTTAGCACCTGAGGTAATTTGTAATTATTCATTTATTACTTTTTTTAATTGGTCACCTTCCATACTAGTCTACATTAGGACAGAAACTGTATCAGTTTTATTCTCTAATCTATTCACAACAGCCACAGCACCTAAAAGGCATTCAGTAAGTATTTACTGAATGAATGATTCCAACTTCAGGTTTGATACTGTTGACCCACCTTGTTTGCCAGAAATCACTGTCTTCCCCCAAGGTGACTTCTCATATCCACTCTGGCTTTTTTACAGTGTAATTCTTGTGGCCACCTTACTCTTGTCTTTTCATGTATTTGCCATTCTCTTAAAGTGGAGATATCTTAAAATGAAAATAAACTTTAGAGAGAAACACTGATTTATGGATTTTCTCACTCCAAATAGAGTTTCATGAGATTTTAAGTAAATTTTCTTGAAACATAACAGATTTGTAGGGGTTTTTTTCCGTAGTAATTCTGGAAAGTTTTTCTGGGGAAAATGAAAATTAATCATATACCTTTGATTTTTATTAGAAAGGTATATAGTCTGGGTTTTGAGGGATGATTTTAATCAATAAAAATTATGTTAAAATAATTACATAAACATCATTCATAAATTTAAAGGTCACTTTCATTCTGAGAACTATTGCTCTTTTTTATTAAATGGAGTTTTATTATATATATATATATACACACACACACATACATAAACACACAGAAACACACACTAAACTAGAAGGAGAAAAAGTGAAAATGACCAGGAAAAAGTGGAACATTAGTGATTGATACACTTAGATGGGACAAAATTTTTAGAGTGGATGAATTAGAATGAGTAAAACGAGAGATTAAGGAACTTCATGCCATAGAACTATGCTATAATAGTTAAAATAAGGATTACTATTATTATATATGGTGCATCATAAAGAAATAATATAGCATATTGAATTATGAGACTGTGCACCCATTTTTTGACAAGTGATAAATTTTAAAGCTTACTATCCATTAAAAAGGACCTTTTCATTGGAATGGGTATGATAGCAAAACCGAGTAGAATTTTCCCTTTTATATATACTTTGCATTTTAATCATTTAATGGGCACATTATCTGTGCCAAGCACCGTGGTAGGCACTGGACACAGTCCCTACCTTCAAGGGAATATCCTAATGGGATGTAACAATTAACTAGAGGGCTTAGAATCCCAACTCCTAAATACTTTCAGAATACTGCTTTCCAGTACAGGTTGTTAATATTTATAGAATTGTTTTGTGGTCTTTCAGGAGATTAATTCTGATCAGTGTACCCAGGGCAACATCAGCAGTGACCGAGGGAAGAAAAGAACAGCAACAGCAGCTGGGGCAGAGAATATCCAACAAAAAACAGATGAGAAGGTAGATGAATCAGGATCCCCTGCCCCTTCCAAACCCAGAAGAGGACGTCGACCCAAGTCTGAATCTCAGGGCAATGCAACCAAAAATGATGATATAAATAAACCAGTTGGCAAAGGAAGAAAGAGAGCCACAGTCAGCCAGGAGAGCCCTGGAGGTTTGGAAGCAGGAAATGCCAAAGTACCCAAACTGCAAGATGTGGCCAAAAAGGCAACACCCACAGAGAGACAGATTGACTTACAAAGGTAATGTACACTGTCCTTTCTGAATATGAATATGAATTTAGGTTCTTGTTTTATTGTTAGTTATGTGCCAGTCAATGTCAAACAACTAGGCATTTGTTAGTGAAAATTGCCCTTGGTTTTCTTGAGTAGGTTATAATGGCACCTGTTTTTTTATCCCGTAACTCTAGTGTTTTTTTGGTTGTTTTTTTTTTAAATTCCATTTCATTGAGATATATTCACATACCATACAGTCATCCCCAGTGTACAATCAGTTGTTCACAGCACCATTATATAATTGTGCATTCATCACCACATTCAATTTTTGAATATTTTCATTTCCATACACAAAAAAAAATAAGAGTAAAAGTAAAAGTTAAAGAACACCCAAAACATCCCATCCCCCCCCACCATTCCTCCCTATTACTTATTTTTTGTTCTCATATTTGTATTCATCTGTCCATACACTATATACAGGGAATGGGAGCTACAAAGTTTTCATAATCACACAATCACACAGTGTAAGCTATATAGTTATACAATTGTCTTCAAGAATCAAGGATACTGGGTTGCAGTTCAGCAGTTCCAGGTATTTCCTTCTAGCTATCCCAATACACTAAAAACTAAAAAGGGATATCTATATAATGCATAAGAATAACTGCCAGAATGACCTCTTGACTATTTGAGATCTCTCAGCCACTGAAACTTTCTTTTGTTTCATTTCGCTTCCCCCTTTTGATCCAGGAATGCTTTCTCAATCCCACAATACCAGGGCTAAGCTCATCACCACAAGTCATGTCTGACATTGCCAGGGAGTTCCACGCCCCTGGGAGTAATATCCCACATAGAGGGAAGAGCAGTGAATTTACCTGCAGAGTTGGCTTGGAGAGAGAGGCCACATCTGAGCAACAAAAGAGGCTCTCTGGGGGTGACTCTTAGGCATCATTTTAAGTAGGCTTAGCCTCTCCCTTGTAGTGACAAATCTGGAATCTGGACCCAGCGTTGTGAGATGGAAAACATCTTCTTGACCGTAGGGCGGATGTGAAATGAAATGAAATAAGTTTCAGTGGCTGAGAGATTCCAAAAGAAGCCAAGAGGTCACTGTGGTGGGCAGTCTTATGCACAATATAGGTAACCCTTTTTAGGTTCTAATGAATTGGAATAGCTAGCAGTAAATACCTGAAACTATCAAACTACATCCCAGAACCCTTGAATCTTGAAGACGACTATATAACAATGTAGCTTATGAGGGGTGACAGTGTGATTGGGAAAGCCATATGGACCACACTCCCCTTTGTCCAGTGTATGGATGGATGAGTAGAAAAATGAGGGCAAAAAAAAAAAAAGGTACCCAGTGTTCTTTTTTACTTTAATTGTTCTTTTTCACTTTAATTTTTATTCTTATTACTTTTGTGTGTGTGGTAATGAAAATGTTCAAAAGTTAATTTTGGTGATGAGCACACAACTGTATAATGGTACTGTGAACAATTGATTATACGCTTTGTATGACTGCATGGTATGTGAATATATCTCAGTGAAATTGAATTTAAAAAAAAAATTGGTAGCCCCCAGTGCTTGTGAGAATATCGTTAATTCCCCAGGTGGGGAAATTTAATATTTCCACATTTTCCCCAGTCCCTCAAGGGGGCTTTGCAAATACATCTTCATTCTCTGCCAGAATTGTTCTGGGGTGTATTGGTACTTCACACTAACCTGCACAAACCAATCAGACCTCACTGCCCAATCAATGCTCCATGTAATTAAACTCACCATACAAGTCAAATTATAATGTGTTACAAAAAAAAAATAGATCTTGCACCTAATAAACATGTCTTCCTTTTGTCCCACACAGAAGCTGAAGCTTCAAAAACACCATCAATATCCTCCTTTACCCTTCAAATCTGATTTACCTTAGTCCTAACCAAGTCCATTTTGTTCATATCTCTAATTAAAGTCTAATCTCTTTTTCAGACTCTTTAATATTTGCTGTATGGGGTAATGCTGACATTCATAGCTGCCAGACTCTGGCTTTGAGTCTCATGTGTCATCAAGATACCCAAATTTCCAAGGGCCAACCAGGTTATACACAAAGAGTTCAACGTATCAGGGTTTAAAAATAACCATTACAGCTCAGGAATAGTGTAACTGCTGTAAGAGCTTACAATCTAGGCGCCTTTACAATAAGCCTTCCCCTGATAACCTATGCTCTCAGATTGCATTCTCAGAGTTTGCACATTATATTTAGTCCATATTAGTGAGGCATTATATTTTCCTTTTCATTTCTGGTTTATTTCACTCAACATACTATCCTCAATGTCCATTCACCTCACAGTTTCACTCTTTGTAGCAGTTCAATATTCCATTCACAGATCACCATTACATTCATCAGTTGATGTACCCTTAGGTCACCTCTATCCACTGCAAATCATGAATACTGACACCATAATCCCCACTGAGCAAATGTCCCTTCATTTCCCTCTTTTCAGTTCTTCCAAGTTTATATCCAATAACCGAGTTGCAGGACCATATGGCATCCCCATGCTTAGCTTCCTGTGGAACCACCACACTGCCCTCCTGATGAGCCGCACCATCCTACTTCCCCATCAATGGTGATTAGGTACATCCCTTTCTCCACATTTTCTCCAACCCTTAATCCCTCTGTTTATTTTTTAGATGGTTTGTTCACACACCATACATTTCATCCTAAGTAAACAATCAGTAGTTCCTTGTATAATTACATAGTTATGCGTTCACCAACACTGTCTATAATCAGGACATTTCCATTTCTTCCAAAAGAAAGAGGAAGAGATGGAAAAGGTAAAAAGAAAAGAGAAAAAGAAAGGAAAAAAATGACAACTAAAAAGCAACAAAAGAAAAAATAAAATACAATAAAAGTCAGACACCACCGCCAAGAATCCCCATACCCCCTCCCTTATATCCCCCTCTTACAGACATTTACCTTTCGTATATTGCCTTTGTTACAATTAGTGGAAGCATATTATAATGTTACCATTAACTATAAACTCTAGTTATGCCTTGATTGTATTTTTTTCTCCAGTACCACCCTATTTTTAACACCTTGCAAAGTTGACATTCATTAGTTCTCCCTCATGTAAAACCATATCTGTACATTTAATCACAATCATTGACCACTCTAGGTTTCACTACGTTATACAGTCCCAGTCTTTATCTTCTGTCCTTCTCCATCATCCTACCTGCCCCTAACTTCCTCCCTCAACCTTACAGCCATCTTTGTTCAGTGTACTTACATACTGTTACCATCAGTTAATATTGTGCTCCAGACCTCTCTCTCCTGTCTTTTCCTAACTGTCTGTGGTGCTCCCTTTAGTAGTTCCTGTAGAGCAGGTATCTTCTTCACAAACTCTTTCAGTGTCTCTCTGTCTTGAGAATATTTTAAACTCTCCCTCATTTTTTTTTTTTTTTTTTTTTGGCTTTTATAAAGGGGCTTTATTTGGTTACAAAGTTATAGTCCTAAGGCCATAAAACTGTCCAAACAAAGGCATCTACAACAGGGTACATTCACTGAAGAACACTGATAGCATCCGGAAAACCTCTGTCAGCTGGGAAGGCACAGGCACATGGCTGGTGTCTGCTCCAGAGTTCTGTTTTCAAAATGGCTTTCTCCCAGGACGTTTCTCTCTCAACGCCTGGGAGCATTCTCTTAGTTTCTCTTAGGCAAACTCTGGACAAGCAAAAGTCTACTTTCAGTGGCTGTCTCCAAAATGTCACTCTCAGCTTCTCTGAGTCCTTCTCTTTATGAGCTCTTTTATAGGACTCCAGTGATTAAATCAAGACCCACCCTGAATGGGCGGGGTCCATATCACCATGGAAATAATCCAATCAAAGGTCTTGCCCACAGTTGATTGATTCACATGTCTATGGAAACACTCAGTCAATAGGTTCCAACCTAATCATCACTAAATACATCTGCCCCCACAAGACTGCATTAAAGAGCATAGCTTCTTCTGGGGGACATAATATATACAAACTCACAAAATATCCTTATGTTTTCAGCTTTTATGTAACTATTCATTCAATCAACACATAAGTACTGAATCATCTTTTGTGGGCCAGGTATTATTCTAACCCCTGGGATACAACAGTGAACAAAGCAGGCAAAAATTTCTGCTCTCATGGATCTTACATTCGATTGGGTGGAGATAGAAATAAATAAGTAAAAAAATATGGCAACTCAGATGGTGCTATGGGGAAAAATAAAGCAGAGCAAGGGGATAGGGAGTGCTGGTGCTGGTGGTGGGTTGGAATTTTAATTAGGATGATGAGGGAACATCTTACTGGTAAGTCTTTTGCCCATTTTTAAATTGGGTTGTTTGTCTTTTTATTGTTGAGTTCTGAGATTTCTTTACATTTATTAAACCTTTATTCGGTATGTGGTTTCCAAATATTTTCTCCCATTGAGTAGGTTTCCTTTTCAATTTCTTGACAAAGTACTTTGAAAGACAAAAGTTTTTAGTTTTGAGGAGGTCCCTTTTATCTATTTCCTCTTTCATGCTTGTGCTTTGGGTGTAAAATATAAGAAACCATTGCCTACCACAAGGTCCTAAAGACACTTCCCTGCATTGTCCTCTAGGATTTTTATGGTCCCATTTCTTTATTTAGGTCTTTGATCCATTTTGAGTTAATTTTTGTATAAAGGGTGAGATAAGGGTTCTCTTTCATTCTTACTGGTAAGAGGACTTTTTTTTTTTTTTTTATAAAGGGGGTTTATCTGGTTACACAGTTACAGTCTTAAGGCCCTAAGTGTCCAAGGTAACACATCAACAATCAGAATCCTTCACTGGAGGATGGACAATGGTATCCGGAAAACCTCTGTTAGCTGGGAAGGCACGTGGCTGGCATCTGCTCCAAGTTCTGGTTTCAAAATGGCTTTCTCCCAGGACATTCCTCTCTAGGCTGCAGTTCCTCAAAAATGTCACTCTTACTTGCTCTTGGGGCATTTTTCCTCTCTTAGCTTCTCCGGAGCAAAAGTCTGCTTTCAACAGCCGTCTTCAAACTGTCTCTCATCTGCAGCTACTCTCTCAGCTTCTGTGCATTCTTTAAGGTGTCCCTCTTGGCTGTAACAAGCTCACACTGTTAACAGGACATCTGATTAAAGATTGGAAGGAGATAAGAGGGGCATGCCACGTGGGTATCTGGGGAAAGTGCATTCCAGTGTGAAGACCCATCTCTTTTCCTTGCTGTTGAAAACACAGAACAGAAATAGCTCAAAAGTATGATCAAACCTAACGGTGAATGAATTTGTCTGATTTACTCTGGTATGCTTAACATCTCCAAACGTCCTTCTGTCTGCATCTCCAAGCTTCTCTAAGCATCAGCAAGCATCTAGGTCTGGGTTTGCTCTTCCGCTCTCTTAAATACTCCAGTGAATTAATCAAGATCCACCCTGAATGGCAGGGTCCACACCTCCCAGAGATATGTCCATTTTTTGCTCCTCATGGAAGAGTGTAGAGAACTGTGATGGATAAGCTTCTGCCTCTTGGTCCACGAAATCCACTTCACATGGACTGTGATGGCTTCTGAATGTAGCAGTATCACCAACTAGTTCACCCAGGGCACAGGGATAAAGAATGGCTTCTGGTGGAGCAACTCAGGACCTGCTCCTTTCTGGGCTCTTTCGTCCCTGCTCTGTAGCTGTGCTGAGTGGTCTCTAACCAGAGAGGCTGTTCTTCCAGGTAGGACTCCTGTCCACGGGGCTCTGTCCTTCGTGCCCCACAAGAGATGCTTTATTCCGGAGAGGCTAAGACCTAGGCCGCCGCTGGCATGGGCTGTTTTCCCTGTTCCTGCTGCAGCCTGGGCGGTGCCCAGGGTCTCACACACCAGGACCAACAATGCGCACTGAATCCTGACGAGGACATACTTCAATGATTTCAGTTTCCATGAGGAATCAGGTGTCGGGACTTCCCTCTTCGCCTCCTGGTCACAAGCCCTCTCCTCTATACTAATCCCGCAGCAGCGCGGGCCTCAGTATCCAGCGCTCTCACCTGAGCAGCAGATCCTCCGGCCCCCCTCCCTCATTTTTGAAGGACAGCTTCGCCAGTTAAGAATTCTTGGTAGTTCCTCTCCTTCAGTATCTTAAATATATCATACAACTGCCTTCTTGCCTCCATGGTTTCTATGAGAAATCCACAGAATCTTAACAAGCTTCCCTTGTGTGATGGATCGCTTTTCTCTTGCTGCTTTCAGAATTCTCTTTGTCTTTGACATTTGATTATCTGATTATTAAATATCTTGGCATAGATCTGTTTGGATCTGTTCTGTTTGGGGCACGCTACGCTTCTCAGATCTGTAATTTTTGGTCTTTCATAAGAGATGGGAAATTTTCAGTGATTATTTCCTCCACTATTGTTTCTGCCCCTTTTCCCTTGTCTTCTCCTTCTGAGACACCTGTGACACACACATTCATGCGGTGAATGTTACCATTCAGTTCCCTAAGACGCTGCTCATATTTTTCCATTCTTTTCCCTATCTGCTCTATTGTATATAGGATTTCAGATGTCCTGCCTTCAGTTCATGAATCTTTTCTTCTGCCTCTTTAAATCTGCTGTCTCCATTATGTTTTTTTATCTCTTGTATCATGCCTTTCATTCCCATAAGTTCTGCCAATTGTTTTTTCACACTTTCGATTTCTTCCTGTTGTTCACCCAGTGTCTTCTTTATATCCTTAATCTTTTTTGTATATCTTCCCTCAACTCATTGATTTGACTTTTGGATTGATTTAGGAGATTTGTTTGATTCATAATTAGTTGTTTCAATTCCTGTATCTCAGTTGAAGTGTAAGTTTGTTCCTTTGACTGGGCCATATCTTCGTTTTTCCTAAGGTGACTTGAAATCTTTTGTTGTCTAAGCATCTGGTTTCCTTGATTATCCCAATCAGATTTTCCCAGACCAGAAGGGCCCAGGTCTCAGGAAGAAGGTATAATCAGTATCAAGTTTGCCTGAGGAGCAGATTGTCCAACTTTCCCATGAGGCCTCTAGACTCGGTGCTTTTCCTATCCTGCCTAACAGGTGGTGCTTGTCAGCCCACAGTTCCCCACCAGCGTAAAGAGGTGCATCCCTTTAATTCACAGTTGACCCTCTGTAACTCCATTTTTAAGGCAGCAATTTGAAGAGTTCTCCTTTCTTTCATTAATCTCTGATTAGGTTATGGATAGTACAGTAATACATACCTCAAAGAATTGTTCTAAAAATTAAATGGATTAAATATATATAGCAAGTAGAAAGTGTCTGGCACAGAATAAATACTCCTTAATTGTTACTATTGCCATTGTTTTGAATTCCCTTTGCTTTACTCCTTAAGAATTTTTAGGTATACACATATTGAACAATTTCCTTGGTGCTTCCCAGACTTCTAAGGCATTTCTCGAATGCTGTCTTAGTCATTCCTCGTCCATACAAAAAAGTGTTGGTCATTACACAGGCCTCCTGAGCCACATGACCTTACCTCCCACCAGCCATCCTTTTGTCATGTAACCAGAATATCCAAGGTACATACCAAGACCCTGAAACCTTTTAATTAGCAACCAGACCTTGTCTCTGAATTCGAGCATTGTAAAGTCTATTTTTACTTTCAGCTACACTGTACACCCCTATATCACTTTTAAAAAATGGGGGTGGGGGTGGGGGAGGTGCTTGTATACCAGAGACCAGTTTTGATTAAAATGGCATTTGGTCTTAAAAATCCTGAAACAGTCTCATTTTTGAGTGGAATAGCACCTTAGATATCTTAAGTGTACAGTAAATAGATTGTTGGGGAGTGTATATTCAAAATGCAGAATTTTGTGATGTTTTTTGTTCTCAATGAAAAGTTAGATGGTTAAATCAGACATTCAAGACAACATTGTACTGTGTCAATTCTCATCAAACATTTTGCACACCTATTTCAGAAACGTCTGTAGAATGGTTGACTATTGGTCATGATTAATGAAACACAGACGTTCAATCTGGTATCTTTTCCGTAGCCTCCTTTTGTCTTTTCCGTTCTTTGCTGGACGTAATATGCAACTCTGTCCTTGGAATCTAGCCTTGTAAGGTTAGTGAATGACTTAGAAAAAAACTAAATTACTCCAGAAACTATATTGCTCGTACTGATCACTTGCATTGAATTGAAAGCCTTGTAAGACACATCAGTATTGCTCCTTCTCCTTCTTCTGATTCATTTGTTCTTTTAAGAAATACTTAATGTTTCAATTGCCAGGCATTGTGCTGTGTGTTAGCAATATAATAGTATCCAAAATGGATAGGTACTTACCCTCAACAATGTTACTTCCCTAGCTTGTCAGCAACAGAAGAGAGCAAAAAAATTTCACTGTAGGTGTCTTGATAAAGATAGAAGAATTATTTCAGAATTACTATATAAAAATAATAATAGCTAAAACTAATGTTTATTATGTGCCAGGCAGTTTATTTAACTCGTTGAATCCTTAAAACAGCTCCATGTGGGTTAGTCCTATCATTATCCCAATTTTACAAGAAGAAAGAAGCTCAGGCGCAGAGAGGTTATGAAACTTTTGGTCGCTTTGCTTAAATATCTAAGTAATAGAGCCAGGATTAAACCCCAGGCATTGTGACTCTAGAATTTGCAACCAGCACACTATACTTTACTTTTAAGAGTAAAATTAAATGACTACAGACACTATACATTCTCAGAAAACTGGTATTAAAGAGCATGTTTTGAAAATACATACTTGGATATTTTAAATAGCTAATGTTCATTTATGTGATAGTTTCCATAAAGTGGAATATATTTAATCAGAGATAATCTTGATAACTATTAAATAAAATACTAGCTTATTTTAAATGTTAAACCAAACAGACCAATTGTAGTCTTCATTTTAACCTTTCAGAGTATATACATACAAAAACTCTGCATTTTAGGATCAGAAAGGGAAGCCAAGAGAGATCAGATATTCTTGAAATTAGCAAACTTAAAAGTAAATGAAGCGAGAGGGCGGGGCAAGATGGCAGACTGGTGAGCTGTATGTTTTAGTTACTCCTCCAGGAAAGTAGGTAGAAACCCAGGAACTGCGTGGACTGGACACCACAGAGCAATCTGACTTTGGAGATACTTCATACAACACTCATGAAAACGTGGAACTGCTGAGATCAGCGAAATCTGTAAGTTTTTGCGGCCAGGGGACCCGCGCCCCTCCCTGCCAGGCTCAGTCCCGTGGGAGGAGGGGCTGTCAGCTCCGGGAAGGAGAAGGGAGAACTGCAGTGGCAGCCCTTATCGGAAACTCATTCTACTGATCCAAACTCCAACCATAGATAGACTGAGACCAGACACCAGAGAATCTGAGAGCAGCCAGCCCAGCAGAGAGGAGACAGGCATAGAAAAAAAAAAACAACACGAAAAACTCCAAAATAAAAGCAGAGGATTTTTGGAGTTCTGGTGAACACAAAAAGGGGAAGGGCGGAGCTCAGGCCTTCAGGCGCATATGCAAATCCCAAAGAAAAGCTGATCTCTCTGCCCTGTGGACCTTTCCTTAATGCCCCTAGTTGCTTTGTCTATTAGCATTTCAATAACCCATTAGATCTCTGAGGAGGGCCCTTTTTTTTTTTTTTTTAATCCTTTTTTATTTTTCTAAAACAATTACTCTAAGAAGCCCAATACAGAAAGCTTCAAAGACTTCCAATTTGGGCAGGTCAAGTCAAGAGCAGAACTAGGAGAGCTCTGAGACAAAACGCAATAATCCAGTGGCTGAGAAAATTCACTAAACACCACAACTTCCCAAGAAAAGGGGGGTGTCCGCTCACAGCCATCATCCTGGTGGACAGGAAACACTCCTGCCCATCGCCAGCCCCATAGCCCAGAACTGCCCCAGACAACCCAGTGTGACGGAAGTGCTTCAAATAACAGGCACACACCACAAAACTGGGCGTGGACATTAGCCTTCCCTGCAACCTCAGCTGATTGTCCCAGAGTTGGGAAGGTAGAACAGTGTGAATTAGCAAAGCCCCATTCAGCCATCATTTCAGCAGACTGGGAGCGTCCCTACACAGCCCAGCAGCCCAGAACTGCCCTGGGGGGACGGCACTCACCTGTGACATAGCACAGTCATCCCTCAACAGAGGACCCGGGGTGCACAGCCTGGAAGAGGGGCCCACTTGCAAGTCTCAGGAGCCATACGCCAATACCAAGGACTTGTGGGTCAGTGGCAGAGACAAACTGTGGCAGGACTGATCTGAAGGATTGGACTATTGCAGCAGCTTTAAAACTCTAGGATCACCAGGGAGATTTGATTGTTAGAGCCACCCCCCCCTCCCTGACTGCCCAGAAACACGCCCCATATACAGGGCAGGCAACACCAACTACACACGCAAGCTTGGTACACCAATTGTACCCCACAAGACTCACTCCCCCACTCACCAAAAAGGCTAAGCAGGGGAGAACTGGGTTGTGGAAAACAGGTGGCTCGTGGACGCCACCTGCTGGTTACTTAGAGAAAGTGTACTCCATGAAGCTGTAGATCTGATAAATTAGAGATAAGGACTTCAGTTGGTCTACAAATCCTAAAAGAACCCTATCAAGTTCAGCAAATGCCATGAGGGCAAAAACAACAGAAAATTATAAAGCATATGAAAAAACCAGACGATATGGATAACCCAAGCCCAAGCACCCAAATCAAAATACCAGAAGAGACACAGCACCTAGAGCAGCTACTCAAAGAACTAAAGATGAACAATGAGACCATAGTACGGGAGACAAAGGAAATCAAGAAGACCCTAGAAGAGCATAAAGAAGACATTGCAAGACTAAATAAAAAAATGGATGATCTTATGGAAATTAAACTGTTGACCAGATTAAAAAGATTCTGGACACTCATAGTACAAGACTAGAGGAAGCTGAACAACGAATCAGTGACCTTGAAGATGACAGAATGGAAAATGAAAGCATAAAAGAAAGAATGGGGAAAAAAATTGAAAAAATCAAAATGGACCTCAGGGATATGATAGATAATATGAAACGTCCAAATATAAGACTCATTGGTGTCCCAGAAGGGGAAGAAAAGGGTAAAGGTCTAGGAAGAGTATTCAAAGAAATTGTTGGGGAAAACTTCCCAAATCTTCTAAACAACATAAATGCTCAGCGAACCCCAAATAGAATAAATCCAAATAAACCCACTCCGAGACATATACTGATCACACTGTCAAACACGGAAGAGAAGGAGCAAGTTCTGAAAGCAGCAAGAGAAAAGCAATTCACCACATACAAAGGAAACAGCATAAGACTAAGTAGTGACTACTCAGCAGCCACCATGGAGGCAAGAAGGCAGTGGCACGATATATTTAAAATTCTGAGTGAGAAAAATTTCCAGCCAAGAATACTTTATCCAGCAAAGCTCTCCTTCAAATTTGAGGGAGAGCTTAAATTTTTCACAGACAAAGAAATGCTGAGAGAATTTGCTAACAAGAGACCTGCCCTACTGGAGATACTAAAGGGAGCCCTACAGACAGAGAAACAAAGACAGGACAGAGAGACTTGGAGAAAGGTTCAGTACTAAAGATATTCGGTATGGGTACAATAAAGGATATTAATAGACGGGAAAAATATGACAAACATAAACCAAAGGATAAGATGGCTGATTCAAGAAATGCCTTCACGGTTATAACGTTGAATGTAAATGGATTAAACTCCCCAATTAAAAGATATAGATTCGCAGAATGGATCAAAAAAATGAACCATCAATATGTTGCATACAAGAGACTCAGTCACAGGGACACAAAGAAACTGAAAGTGAAAGGATGGAAAAAAATATTTCATGCAAGCTACAGCCAAAAGAAAGCAGGTGGAGCAATATTAATCTCAGATAAAATAGACTTCAAATGCAGGGATGTTTTGAGAGACAAAGAAGGCCACTACATACTAATAAAAGGGGCAATTCAGCAAGAAGAAATAACAATCGTAAATGTCTATGCACCCAATCAAGGTGCCACAAAATACATGAGAGAAACACTGGCAAAACTAAAGGAAGCAATTGATGTTTCCACAGTAATTGCGGGAGACTTCAACACATCACTCTCTCCTATAGATAGATCAACCAGACAGAAGACCAATAAGGAAATTGAAAACCTAAACTATCTGATAAATGAATTAGATTTAACAGACATATACAGGACATTACATCCCAAATCACCAGGATACACATACTTTTCTAGTGCTCACGGAACTTTCTCCAGAATAGATCATATGCTGGGACATAAAACAAGCCTCAATAAATTTAAAAAGATTGAAATTATTCAAAGCACATTCTCTGACCACAATGGAATACAATTAGAAGTCAATAACCATCAGAGACTCAGAAAATTCACAAATACCTGGAGGTTAAACAACACACTCCTAAACAATCAGTGGGTTAAAGAAGAAATAGCAAGAGAAATTGCTAAATATATAGAGACGAATGAAAATGAGAACACAACATACCAAAACCTATGGGATGCAGCAAAAGCAGTGCTAAGGGGGAAATTTATAGCACTAAACGCATATATTAAAAAGGAAGAAAGAGCCAAAATCAAAGAACTAGTGGATCAACTGAAGAAGCTAGAAAATGAACAGCAAACCAATCCTAAACCAAGTAGAAGAAAAGAAATAACAAGGATTAAAGCAGAAATAAATGACATAGAGAACAAAAAAACAATAGAGAGGATAAATATCACCAAAAGTTGGTTCTTTGAGAAGATCAACAAGATTGACAAGCCCCTAGCTAGACCCATATAAACAAAATAATGAATGAAAAAGTTGACATAACTGCAGATCCTGAAGAAATTAAAAAAATTATAAGAGGATACTATGAACAACTGTATGGCAACAAACTGGATAATGTAGAGGAAATGGACAATTTCCTGGAAACATATGAACAACCTAGACTGACCAGAGAAGAAATAGAAGACCTCAGCCTACCCATCACAAGCAAAGAGATCCAATCAGTCATCAAAAATCTTCCCACAAATAAATGCCCAGGGCCAGATGGCTTCACAGGGGAATTCTACCAAACTTTCCAGAAAGAACTGACACCAATCTTACTCAAACTCTTTCAAAACATTGAAGAAAATGGAACACTACCTAACTCATTTTATGAAGCTAACATCAATCTAGTACCAAAACCAGGCAAAGATGCTACAAAAAAGGAAAACTACCGGCCAATCTCCCTAATGAATATAGATGCAAAAATCCTCAACAAAATACTTGCAAATCGAATCCAAAGACACATTAAAAAAATCATACACCATGACCAAGTGGGGTTCATTCCAGGCATGCAAGGATGGTTCAACATAAGAAAATCAATCAATGTATTACAACACATTAACAAGTCAAAAGGGAAAAATCAATTGATCATCTCAATAGATGCTGAAAAAGCATTTCACAAAATCCAACATCCCTTTTTGATAAAAACACTTCAAAAGGTAGGAATTGAAGGAAACTTCCTCAACATGATAAAGAGCATATATGAAAAACCCACAGCCAGCATAGTACTCAATGGTGAGAGACTGAAAGCCTTCCCTCTAAGATCAGGAACAAGACAAGGATGCCCGCTGTCACCACTGTTATTCAACATTGTGCTGGAAGTGCTAGCCAGGGCAATCCGGCAAGACAAAGAAATAAAAGGCATCCAAATTGGAAAAGAAGAAGTAAAACTGTCATTGTTTGCAGATGATATGATCTTATATCTAGAAAACCCTGAGAAATCGACGATACAGCTACTAGAGCTAATAAACAAATTTAGCAAAGTAGCGGGATACAAGGTTAATGCACATAAGTCAGTAATGTTTCTATATGCTAGAAATGAACAAACTGAAGAGACACTCAAGAAAAAGATACCATTTTCAATAGCAACTAAAAAAATCAAGTACCTAGGAATAAACTTAACCAAAGATGTAAAAGACCTATACAAAGAAAACTACATAACTCTACTAAAAGAAATAGAAGGGGACCTTAAAAGATGGAAAAATATTCCATGTTCATGGATAGGAAGACTAAATGTCATTAAGATGTCAATTCTATCCAAACTTATCTACAGATTCAATGCAATCCCAATCAAAATTCCAACAACCTACTTTGCAGACTTGGAAAAGCTAGTTATCAAATTTATTTGGAAAGGGAAGATGCCTCGAATTGCTAAAGACACTCTAAAAAAGAAAAACGAAGTGGGAGGACTTACACTCCCTGACTTTGAAGCTTATTGTAAAGCCACAGTTGCCAAAACAGCATGGTACTGGCACAAAGATAGACATATAGATCAATGGAATCGAATTGAGAATTCAGAGATAGAACCTCAGATCTATGGCCGACTGATCTTTGATAAGGCCCCCAAAGTCACTGAACTGAGTCATGATGGTCTTTTCAACAAATGGGGCTGGGAGAGTTGGATATCCATATCCTAAAGAATGAAAGAGGACCCCTACCTCACCCCCTACACAAAAATTAACTCAAAATGGACCAAAGATCTCAATATAAAAGAAAGTACCTTAAAACTCCTAGAAGATAATGTAGGAAAACATCTTCAAGACCTTGTATTAGGCGGCCACTTCCTAGACTTTACACCCAAAGCACAAGCAACAAAAGAAAAAATAGATAAACGGGAACTCCTCAAGCTTAGAAGTTTCTGCACCTCAAAGGAATTTCTCAAAAAGGTAAAGAGGCAGCCAACTCAATGGGAAAAAATTTTTGGAAACCATGTATCTGACAAAAGACTGATATCTTGCATATATAAAGAAATCCTACAACTCAATGACAGTAGTACAGTCGGCCCAATTATAAAATGGGCAAAAGATATGAAAAGACAGTTCTCTGAAGAGGAAATACAAATGGCCAAGAAACATGAAAAAATGTTCAGCTTCACTAGCTATTAGAGAGATGCAAATTAAGACCACAATGAGATACCATCTAACACCGGTTAGAATGGCTGCCATTAAACAAACAGGAAACTACAAATGCTGGAGGGGATGTGGAGAAATTGGAACTCTTATTCATTGTTGGTGGGACTGTATAATGGTTCAACCACTCTGGAAGTCAGTCTGGCAGTTCCTTAGAAAACTAGATATAGAGTTACCATTCGATCCAGCGATTGCACTTCTCGGTATATACCCGGAAGATCGGAAAGCAGTGACACGAACAGATACCTGCACGCCAATGTTCATAGCAGCATTATTCACAATTGCCAAGAGATGGAAACAACCCAAATGTCCTTCAACAGATGAGTGGATAAATAAAATGTGGTACATACACACGATGGAATACTACGCGGCAGTAAGAAGGAACGATCTCGTGAAACATATGACAACATGGATGAACCTTGAAGACATAATGCTGAGCGAAATAAGCCAGGCACAAAAAGAGAAATATTATATGCTGCCACTAATGTGAACTTTGAAAAATGTAAAACAAATGGTTTATAATGTAGAATGTAGGGGAACTAGCAATAGAGAGCAATTAAGGAAGGGGGAACAATAATCCAAGAAGAACAGATAAGCTATTTAACGTTCTGGGGATGCCCAGGAATGACTATGGTCTGTTAATTTCTGATGGATATAGTAGGAGCAAGTTCACAGAAATGTTGCTATATTAGGTAACTTTCTTGGGGTAAAGTAGGAACATGTTGGAAGTTAAGCAGTTGCCTTAGGTTAGCTGTCTTTTTCTTACTCCCTTGTTATGGTCTCTTTGAAATGTTCTTTTATTGTATGTTTGTTTTCTTTTTAACTTTTTTTTCATACAGTTGATTTAAAAAAGAAGGGAAAGTTAAAAAAAAAAAGGAGAGAAAGAAAAACAAGGGAAAAAAAAAGATGTAGTGCCCCCTTGAGGAGCCTGTGGAGAATGCAGGGGTATTCACCTACCCCACCTCCATGGTTGCTAACATGACCACAGACATAGGGGACTGGTGGTTTGATGGGTTGAGCCCTCTACCACAGGTTTTACCCTTGGGAAGACGGTTGCTGCAAAGGAGAGGCTAGGCCTCCCTATGGTTGTGCCTAAGAGCCTCCTCCCGAATGCCTCTTTGTTGCTCAGATGTGGCCCTGTCTCTCTAGCTAAGCCAACTTGAAAGGTGAAATCACTGCCCTCCCCCCTATGTGGGATCAGACACCCAGGGGAGTGAATCTCCCTGACAACGTGGAATATGACTCCCGGGGAGGAATGTAGACCTGGCATCGTGGGACGGAGAACATCTTCTTGACCAAAAGGGGGATGTGAAAGGAAATGAAATAAGCTTCAGTGGCAGAGAGATTCCAAAAGGAGCCGAGAGGTCACTCTGGTGGGCACTCTTATGCACACTTTAGACAACCCTTTTTAGGTTCCAAAGAATTGGGGTAGCTGGTGGTGGATACCTGAAACTATCAAACTGCAACCCAGAACCCATGAATCTCGAAGACAGTTGTATAAAAATGTAGCTTATGAGGGGTGACAATGGGATTGGGAAGGCCATAAGGACCACACTCCACTTTGTCTAGTTTATGGATGGATGAGTAGAAAAATAGGGGAAGGAAACAAACAGACAAAGGTACCCAGTGTTCTTTTTTACTTCAATTGCTCTTTTTCACTCTAATTATTATTCTTGTTATTTTTGTGTGTGTGCTAATGAAGGTGTCAGGGATTGATTTGGGTGATGAATGTACCACTATGTAATGGTACTGTAAACAATCGAAAGTACGATTTGTTTTGTATGACTGTGTGGTATGTGAATATATCTCAATAAAATGAAGATTAAAAAAAAAAAAAAAAGTAAATGAAGCACCCAATGCTAGGAACAGTGTCAGACTGTAATGAGAATTAGCTAGAATAATGTGTAGAAGGATTTTACATGGTGCCTTCTCTAATAATAGTGGTTTGTCAAATATGCATTTTCCCTGCCAATGACCATTTGAAGCAGATGCAACACTGTGTTAAAAGTAAGGAAATTAAGACCTGAAAAGATTATACTAGGATTAGCTGTTGTGTAGAGCAGGGCTTTGAACCCAGGCATAGTATCCCTTATTATCTGTTTCACTATACTGCTAATAAGGCTGTGGTTATGTTTCTCATCTAACTTATGTAGCATTTTGAAACATTAAAACAAAAGTTCCATGTTTGTAATAATCAGCTGATTTTTTATGCCTCAACTTCAGAACACATTGAATGGTTAAAATCCTGAAGGTGCCCACTTTTTTTTATTTCATGTGTCACTGTAGCTTCTACCTGCCTACAAGATTCTAAATATAGTTCTCATTAACTGCAAATATTACTTGCAAGTGATTTGACATCCCTCCTGTATTTTCTGAAAGCTAATGAGGATAAAATACAGGTAAAGGCCACAAATTTACCAATTCTGAATATATAGCTAAAATAGCATCTTGAATCATCCTGTTAAGGTTATCATTACAATTTCAATCAGTTAACTGGAAAGAGAAGAAATAGAGTTGCCAGATCTGGGTGCCATCAACACTGCATCTCTGAGCTAAGGGCAAATGCAGGGTAACAAAATCAGCTCACTTTGTGTTCTGGCCTAGGAACCTTGCATTGTGGTTTGCTGCACTAAGTGGTTTACCCCCTGGATTTTAAGCCTGAATGCAGGACTTTGATAAATAAGGCCTAGCAACCCTGTACTACTTCATCAGTCTTTCTTTTACCTTGCATGATTCTTCACATCTTTCACTTACTTTCTCACTGCCCAGATGGTCAGTTCCTGATCTGGTCACAACTCTCCCTGCAGTATCATCTCAGAAGAGCCTCTCCTTCCTACCTTCGCCCTAAATCTTCTTTATCCCCTCTGTTCCTTTGTCAGTTTTTGTATAGGATCTCCTCAAGGCGGCTAGTCCGCCTAGCACCACCTCTGGGAAACTTGTCCTATTTTATTACATGATATTTATATTATTGTCATACTGTATGGTTATTTAAATTTTTTTATTAATTAAAACCATTTTTTTAGGTCCTAATATATGCCAGTTGTACTAGATGCTTTGTGTTTGTTATCTCATTTAATCCTTCAGCCCTATTAGATAAAGCTCTTGGTAAGTGTTAGCCTCTAGAGCCATTTTAATACTACAACCATCACTTCTAATATGTGGCGTAACCCCTCCAGAAGAACCTCTTACTTACATTAAGTTTTTACTGACATTAGGTCAATAATAACTTATTTTTTGTATGATCACTATTATATCCGTTTACTAGTTCACTGATACTTTATTCCACTGAACATGGATAGTATCTATAAAATTAGTTTTTACTATTAATCTGGGAGTTGATGCTGAACACTTTAACTTGGAGAGTTAACTGTAGAACTTTTATATCCCTTTGGATTTTTGCAGTAAACGTATTCCATCAGTCATTAACTTTTTTTGTGTGGATTCAAATAAGTGTTCCTGTTTATATTTTAGGCTGCATTTGGAATTGTTACTTAACTTGAGAAAATTGCTTCATTTCCCCCTGTATGGTCCCAAGATACCATATCCCACACCACATTTAGAAAAATAAGCAATTTGTACTACACTGAGAAAATTTAGTATGACCAACTGGATAGTTAATGTTGGCCATCTGCAACTTTTGGGTGAAGCACAATCACCCTTTCCATTGTTTAGTTCACTTGTTTTTCCTTTATGTCTTTGAGCTATTATCTAAATGGCAAACAATTCCAAACATTTTGTATTAAATATGTGTTTTTATTAGGTCTGTTGATTCTTGAGTTTGTTTTGCTTACAGTTAAGGCCAAATTCCATGAAGAAGTGATTACCAGTAAACATTATTGAACAAACAGGATACGTCAAACCTGGTATTTCTGAGGAATCTGTAAATTTAAAAAGAATGCCTATAGGATAACAGTCTATAATTTTCCCATTTTTTGGATTAACATGTTTTACTTAGCATGTTTAGTGTGGGGATTTTCAAGGATCTTGAAATTTCTATCCTTAAGTAAAAAATTTCCTGATTTCTTGTGCTCATTTGTATATTGAGGTTTTCTCACATCACACAGGTTCATATCTTGAAATAAAATAACTCCTAAGTGTGTATTCCCATGTGTTAAACAATTGTATATTAGTTTGATATGAATATTCTTTCAGTAACAAATGAATTTGTCAAAATGATATGCATTTTTCAGAAGTCAAGTGTCAGAAATGGTGGAGGTTCGCTTTGGGACATAGGTTCAAGTCCAGGAAATTCTTCCAGTAATCTGAACTGTTTAAAATTCTGTGAGAGTAGCCAGGAAGATCCTGAGGACTCAGAGCTAGTATAGGGAGGTTTCCTGAAGGTGTGGCAGGCATCTTATAGAGGATTCTTTTTATATCATATTATTAAACTTGTTCTGTATAACAGGTTATTAATTTAATAGCCTCTGAAAGACTTAATAGTCACCGACCTTTTTTTAGCATTGTTACCTTTATAAAATTTATATGGAATATAGGTAAACAAGTCTTCTTGTTCTCTTCCAAGTTTGGAATTGTTGAGAAGTAGACACAATCTTAATACTATTATAGCTGATTGAAAACGTGGAATGATACAGGGAAGGTGGTGCGCCATAATTGAACAGCCAGGGGCCTCCCCTGGTAAAGGACAGAACAGAATGCTCTTCCCTAGGTAAAGGAGAACAAACTGAGACGAGGCCACGCCCAGCAATCAGTTCTTTTCCCCTGGTCTTATCTATCAGAGTTGATCTTCCTTCTCCCAAAGAGTAGGTGAGGGGAGATAAGAAACCTTTTCCTACTCACCATGCTCCCAGGGTCAAAATTTCCCTTCTTACTGGAGAAGTGGTGGATTCCTCCTAACCACTTAACAGACCAAAACTAAATTTTCCTCTTGGTTTTGATTGTTTGTTTGGGGCTTTTTGATACAAAAATGTATTTGCTAACCCAGCTTGGGAGTCACAGTTTCTTTTGCTGCTTTTAAGTTCATTTTGTCACATTGTCCAGTAAGTTTTCTTCTGTAATACCATTTCGAAAGTATTAATGAAAAATTAGGGTTTTTTTCAAAATAAGTACATTTTATTGTTGTAAGCAAATAGGATATTTGAGTAGTAGCACTTAATAACTAAAAACAAAAACTCCATTTCTTATTTTGTCTATATATAGTTTACAGATAGAATCCTTGAACCAAGTAAAATCTTTGGAAAATGAAAAATATATATATTTTAAGATTTTGGATAACCATAGAAATGATACAAGTCTGGTTTTGGTTTGTTTTCCTGCCTACATCTTTCCTAACTTCGCTCTTTCTCCTTCTCCTGTCCCCAAGGTAAAAAGAAAACTCAGTTTGCAAAGGGAGAAATGAAGGCCAAACAGAAACAGGATCCAGCTTCTGTAAAACTTGGATTCAAAATATCCGTGAATAGAAAATGAATTTAACTTCAGAACACACACTTTCTGCCTTGAAAACTAAAAGAAACTATTACTTCCTTTTCACATGACCACAAGTCCTTTGATGGAAATGTACAGCTGAAACTCTTGAAAGAGAGGCTAAAAGCAACTTCTACCCCCCTCCCTAGACTTTTCTTATGAAAAGTCAATAATTAAGCAAATTGCTTAACACTTGGTTCCAGTTCCTGCATATCTGGAGTTTAAAGCGCATAATACACCATTAATTTCCATGCTGCATTTTTTATTTTAAAGAAAGTAACAGATATCCTTACTCTGACACTGAAAATTCATCAATTTTAGAGCCAGGAATTCCCATGTTCCAAGAAAAAATAGAAGTCTACTGAATTGATTTTTAAGAAGAAAGGAGATCAGATATTTGTTTTTCCTTTTGGAAACTTTTATGTATAATTCTTTCTGCCTGCCTACTTTTCTGCAAAAATGAGATGTACAGATTTCAATTCCCTGCTATGAAAAGTGATGTGGTGGCAATTATATAAATGTTGCTTTCTGATTTTTATCAGAGTGAGAAAATAATTAAAATTATTGATTTGCAAGTAGTAAACACTTTGTTTTTTGATTTCCCCTCCATTTTAGTTTAATATAATTTGCAATAAATGTACATATTATTGTTTGTTTTATAAAACGTATCACTTTAAAATGATTTTTACTCCTGTGATTATGTTGGAATATTTCGAATTTTAAAGGAGTAAAGACTATCCAGCATTTGATTTTATAATGTTTGTCACCAGATTTTTATTATTGATGTAAAAAAAAAAAAAAAAATCAATTTTTTAAAATAGTTGGACTTTGGCAACTTTGTAAGGAAAGTCGGAGGTGTTTAGGATTTCTATCAATATTCAGCATTGTGCTATAAGGAAATAAGTCTGTTTTGCTTTTGTCTGCCAGTCTGGGCTCAGTTTTTGTTTATTTTAGAAGACAACTGTTGCATCAATATATTATGTTTCTTGCATTGTTCAGCATAGGTAATGTGTGCACTTTTTGTGTACACATAATCATATTTAAGTTTTTTGCATAAAATAAATGCTTCTAGATGTCATATGGTAGTCTTTTAATCTCTTTATCATTATGTTTTCTTGTGAATTTTTTTAATGTGAAAGGGCTGAAGACAAAATGAAAAACATTACAGTCAACTTTCAATTATCTATATAATGGTGACTATGCCTCAGGTTTTAACTTTTGCAGTAATCATAAGCTTACAAAAAAAATCATGAAGGCATACTACAAGAGCTAATTCAGGAAAAACTTGAAATTTGTCCTTTTCTCACACCCAGAATTATATCCTGCCTCTACTATCTGTCTACATAGGCTCATCTCCAAAGCCTTAGCTTCTTGTGCTCCTTTTCCTTACATGTATCTAACTTGGGCTAGAATAAATAAATAACATGAGTGCAATTTGCTGACAGTAAATGTCACATGCTCTCATAGATAATCAAGAGTTGACTGTATATTGATTGAAAGATGGGTAATTCTTTTAAATATGCATATATACACTCATTTAGGCTTCAGAAGATGGTTAGGGAATAATGGATACCAGTGATTTAAAATATATATGTGTGTGTGTGTGTGTGTGTGCGCGCGCGTATATATATATATATATATATATATATATATACGCGCGCACACACAATGTCTTTTAAAAGGGCAGAAAAACCTCTACCCATACTGCCTCTTCATAACCCTTTTAAAGGAAAGTATAAAATACTGCCTCCAACATGCTGAAAAATAATATCTATGCATAAGTACCGGAGAAGTCCCTCAAGAAATCAATGGGCATGTTCTCGTTAGAAAGATTTTAAAGTTCTCTTAACTTGAATCTTACAGCCTCCAGTTTATCACCAACAAAAAGCACACTGATGAGGACCTTCCTTCCCTTCTCCTAATTCTCCAGCATCACAGGTTACTGTAAAAATTACCTGTAGTGTTAAGTCAGATTTAGCATAATGTGTAACAGAACCGTTTATATCAATCTATGGCTGCTTGGATTTTTGCAGGAAAGGAGTTAGCCAGAAGGATCCGGTCCATGATCATAAATAGGTAAATGGCCCACCCCTGATTTTGTAAAATGATGCAAGTATCTGCCATTAAGAGAAGGGAAAGAAGGATGATAGGAAAGAAGTTAAGCTGATGGGGAGGGACTTGTTTAAGGGAAATTGTTAGTTTTCCTTAAAGGAAAACATTAGATCCCTTGGGAATTTGGTATTCACATCTCAGAGAAATACAACACAAAAGTGCAGACTTATATTTGAGAATTAATGTTAACCCTTTGTGTCTAATTTGAAGCTTCTTGTATTTGTCTAAAACTACAAGCCAGAATTTTGTATCTCCTTTGATAAAAAGTGTGTATAATGTAAAGTAGTTTTGCATATTCTTGTGCTGCACATGGGCTGAATTTTTAGATTTTTTTTAAAACCTTGAAGCAGAACCTTGTAATTTGTGTAAATGATAAGTGTAAAATCCTACCATAAAATGCTAAAAATATGCACTGTTTCAAATAAAACCAAGAAATGCAGCATTATGTAGTAGTGTGGAGGCCTGAATATTCACATACCCCCTGGTATGTCAAGGTGATAAGATGTCTTTGTATATTTTTCTGTTTAGATTCTAGAATCTGCATATCCTAATAAATGCTACCTTCAGACTTTCTGGTTAGGTTCTGTAGTGACTGAGGGAGAACATACTAGGTAAATTCTAATGGACATTTGGAAAACTCTAGAAATTGTTGTTTAACCCAAGAAATTAAAAAGTATCCTTTCATTTACACTGTCCTATGTTGCATCTATTTATCAAATCTTAGACATACATACTTAATAAGTTCATGGACAGTAAGCCAATTTCATAAATCTGCAGAGGTAAACAAAATGAGAAGTTATCATGGCTGGTTTTGTTTTTGTACACTCAGTGGGTTGATCTCTTCACACATATTTTCACACTTGTATTTTCAAGACCTTCCAACTTCACCAACAGTCTCGAACAACTCTTGACAATAAGCATTGCCTGCCTAGGTAATATTCTCAGGATTGCCCATAAGAAGTTAAAAATTTGCTACAAGCCAGCAACGGTTACTTAACAATGGACATTAGAGTGCCTAATCAGTCACCTTTTCTCCTGCCAACCAGAGCTCCAAATTTTCACTCCCATAACTGTAATAATCTTCATTAATTTTGTATAAGGACCCATTTCTAAGGAACCCGGGTCAGGCTGGTGATCAGGGTTTTAGTTTGGGGGTAGTTTCTCAGCTAAAGTATTTTGTTTTACCTATATGAGTTACTAAGGGCACTTCCCTCATCCTCTAGTAACTTAACGTTTGTTGTCTACCAAAGACCATGCCATTCTGAGTAAAATCCATTCCTTTTAGGAAACAGCATTGTTTCTGTTCTTCCTAGAAAAGCTTTGAAAGCAGCTAACTGAAGGTCACCCACACAAGTAAGAAGCACCATTGTGCAAGGATCAGATATGTGGAAGTCAATATAAAATTTGAGGGTTGGCGGGTGGGTAGCCATTTTCTTCATTACAACTGTTTATTGACTGTACAGATGAGGCACTATGCTAGGAGCTGATGCTAAAAACAAAGACTGCTGCCTTAGAAGGATTAGCAGTATAAAGCAAGGACCACAACACAGGCAGATGTGACTGCTCAAGGTGATAGGTTATGTTTGGATTTCAGAACCCTGGAAGTTACTGTAGAAGCAGAAAGTCCCCTACTTTTCCCTATAGAAAAGTTCTATTCTGAGACCTTTTACAGACTTTTAGGTCCCTAAAGAAGTGATCAGGACAGATTAAGATACTACAAAAAAAGGAAAACTGTAGTCCAATATCTCACTAATGAGTATAGATGGAAAAATTCTCAACAAAATACTTGAAAATCGAATCCGAAGTCACAGTAAAAGAATTATACACCATGACCAAGTGGGGTTTGTTGCTGGCGTGCAAGGATGGTTCAACACAAGAAAATCAATGTAATAGAACACATTAAAAAATTTTAAAGGGAAAATCAAATTATCATCTCGATAGACACTGAAAAAACATTTGACAAAATTCAACACTGAAAAAACACTTCACGGGGTAGGAATTGAAGGAAACTTTCTCAATATGATACAGGGCATATATGAAAAACCCACAGCCAGCATAGTACTCAATGGTGAGAGACAGAAAGCCTTCCCACTAAGATTGGAAACAAGACAAAGATGCTCACTATCACCACTATTATTCAACATTGTGCTAAAAGTTCTACCCAGAGCACTTCACCAAGACAAAGAAATAAAGGCTAACCAAACTGGAAAGGAAGAAGTAAAATTGTCATTATTTGCAGATGATACGATCTTATAGTTGGAAAACCCTGAAAAATCAACAACAAAGCTACAAGAGCTGATAAGTTCAGCAGAGTGGCAGGATACAAGATTAATGCACATAAGTCAGTAATGTTCCTATACACTAGAAATGACCTAACTGAAGAGGCAACTAAAAAAGAACGAAGTGGGAGAATGTAACACTTCCAGACTTTGAAGCCTGCTAGACCACAGTAGTCAAAAACAGCATGGTGTTGGCACAAAGACTGACGTATTGATCAGTGGAATTGAATTGAGAGTTCAGAAATAGACCCCCAGATCTATGGTTGACTGATTTTTGATAAGGCCCCCAAATCCACTGAACTGGAACAGAACAGTCTCTTCAACATGGGCTGGGAGAGTTGGATATCCATACCCAAAAGAATGAAAGAGGAGCCCTACCTCACACCCTATACAAAAATTAACTCAAAGTGGATCAAAGACTGCACAATAAAATTCCTAGAAGATAATATAGAGAAACATCATCAGGACCTAGTAACAGGATGTAGTTTCATGGAACTTACAACCAAAGCAAAATCAAGAAAAGAAGAAATATATAAATGGGAACTCCTCAAAGTCAAAAGCTTCTGTGCCTCAAAGGACTTTGTCAAAAAGGTGAAGAGTCAGCCAACTCAATGGGAGAAAAAATATTTGGAAACAATATATCTGTTAAGTGACTGATACCCTGAATATATAAAGAAATCCTACAACTCCACAACAATAGCACAAACAGCCCAATTATAAAATGGGCAAAAGATATGAAAAGGCATTTTTCTGAAAAAGAAATACAAATTACTAAAAAACACATGAAAAAATGTTCCTCTACACTAGCTATTAAGGAAATGCAAATCAAAACTAGAATGAGATATCACTTCATATCAATAAAAATGGCTGCCTTTAAACGAACAGGAAACAATACATGCTGGAGAGGATGTGGAGAAATTGGAACTTATTCATCACTGGTGGGAACGTATAATGGTATGGCCACTGTGGAAGACAGTTTGGTGGATTCTAAAAAAACTAGATATCGAATTACCCTACGATCCAGCAATTCCACTTCTCAGTATATACCCAAAAGATCTGAAAGCAGTGACACAGACATTTGCACACTGATGTTCATAGCAGCATTGTTCACAATTGTCAAGAGATAGAAACAATCCAAGTGTCCTTCATCAGATGAGTGGATAAACAAAATATAATTTATACATACAAATGGAATACTATGTAGCAGTAAGAAGGAACAAGGTCCTGAAACGTGGCAACATGGATGAACCTCGAAGATATAATGCTGAGTGAAATAAGTCAGACACAAAAGGGGAGATTTTGTTATGTTACCACTTTTATGAACTCTGAATAATGTAAAATCAATGTCTTGTAATGTAGAATATTGGGGACCTAGTGATAGAGGCTAGTAAAGGGGGAATGATAATCTAATATGCTCAGATATGTTAATAAGAGTGAATTCAAAGGTATGGGAATGGATAGGGGCAATGGCTGTTAATGGGATTATAAGTATCAGATCTGTATTGAAGGCGAATAAGATTGAAAGGGGTTATTTAAAGGCATATATCCCACAGATCAGCACTACAAATATAGATAGGTGCTTGCATGAGGTACTTCTAAGGTGTGACACTGGTACAGAGAGTTGTCAACAGAATGGTATATGGGAAAAATCTACCTGTTGCATACTAGAGCCTATAACAGGAATACCTTACTAGTACCACACAGATACTAGGGACAAATAATTAAGGGCTGAAAAGAGCTACGGGTGTTTGGGGTCATGAGAATTGTTTAAAATGGCGAGTGACGAGGACTGTACAACTGATAAAGGATAATGTGAGATACGGATGGATTATTGTGGACAAGACATTTGCGATGTGAACTTATTTGGTCTTATCTTTGGAATTGGAATCATCTTGGACTTGTTCTTTTGGTGCTGCATTATTTTGTTGAATTTCTTTTCCACATTTCCTGCCTGTCTTATTTTCATGATGAAAAGTATCCCAAAGGGCTTTCTCTGTGGGCAATTCTGTTTTGGGAAGACTTCTGACTTTTATTCTTTCGGCACTCACTGTTGGCTTTGACCTTGCAAGAGCAGAGAATCAGAAGCTGGATTCCGGTGCTGGAAACTTCCATGTGTTGGCTGTTAGGATTGCTGTTCTGGAGTCCATTTGCATTACTCAGAAATTCACGATGTGGGAATTCATTAATTTCCAACTTTGGAGGTGGAGGGAACATTCTAGTTTTCATGCACCAACTGTGAAAAAGAAACCAACGGTGACTAAAGGCAGGCCTTCCAGAAAAGAAACAGAAAATGGTGTGAAGGGTACAGTAACTTTAAATGGAGCAGGCTCTCCCTGTAATAGAAAAGAGAAACCATCATAATGAATTACAAGTTTATTGATTGATGTCCCCAAAGAAATCTGCTTTTTACTATAAGATATCTTTAAACACTAGAGATTATTCTGTTCTTGAAAATACAGTTTGTGCTCTTTGATTCTTGCTATTGTACTGTTTTAAAGGACATTTGAAGGGAGGGTGATTACTATAAATGAAAAAAATATTTTAGCTTAGACTAAGCTACCTGCTTTCAAAATAGTTTAGGGACCACCACCACATTTTGTTTTTGTTTTCTTGTTTTCTTTTGTTTATCTTTGAGCATTTTTTCTAATGATTTGGAGAGGTAACTATTTACAAATATTCTACATATCAGTGCAACACTTTCTTGCTCTCACCAATTTTTTATATTAGCAAGGTGGCCTGTTCCAACAAGAGCATTATTTTTTAAGTTCTCTTTCAGGGCAAAATGGATGTACTATAAAATTCAATGTCAGACTTTAATATGTTTTCAGTGTTCTCTAATTTTTAGGAGTTTTTGTAGCATTGACACCTGGAAAAAATAACTGTGTGCTTTATTTTATAGGTAGTGGTTGTTAATGGTACATCCCCAATTTAAAAAAAAATGTACTAATGGTTACAACATGTGGAGATTTATTACCATATATATTAAAACAAAATATATTAACATAAAACAACTTAAGTAAAATCTTTCTTGTGCATTTTAAACACTTGTAAACTGGATATCAGAAAATTTAATATGCACTATAAAGAGGAAAATCTGACATATAGCCCTTTTTGATATGTTTATTATAATGATTCTTAAAGGGGCTGGTCATAAGTTCGATGTGTACAGCAACTTAGAAAAATATTGTTTAACCTGCAAACCCTTTTGACAAATATGCCTACTTGATTTATATCTATAAAAAAGATTGTAAGGTAATTATATATGGAAACATTTAATGCACTAACCTTACATTGAAAATTCAGGGTGGACAAATATCTTATGAAAGACAATGCTTATGTTAAAAACTATAGCTTTAGTCCCATCTTTGAGAAACAATTATCTGTATAAACATATTTTTGGATAAATATATATATATATATATATATTTGTATCACTACAGAAAGGCTCTAAAAAGCATTGAAGTAAAATATTTGGTTCCCTTTTCTATAATTATCCTTTAAAATCCTCATGGCTATATTTGGTTTTTCTTTGTCTTTACAGCATATATATTCCTCCTTTTGGGGTTCACATCTTGTTTCCCATTTCTCACTTCTGTAACCAGCTAACATTTGAGCCATTTTAGTGTAAAAGTTGCAGAACTGTTAAGTCTGCAGTTTAAGTTGCCATGCTGCTAGTAAGTTTTGCTTTCGGTTTCCAGTTGTTTACCTGCTTTCTGGAAACAGTGATAGCTCTCTGTAGCATTATGCAGTTTCAGTGGAACCAAATTTTTGCCAAATTTCAAAACTGGCACCACATTGAACTATATGTTGAGAAATCAATCAAAATAAAAATTTTTACTTTCAAAAAAAATTAAATGAGAATCCATCAACTGGTGAATGTAATACATCCATACAATAGAATATTAATTGGCAATAAAAAGGAAGTGCTGATACTTGCTGCAAAACAGATGAATCACAAAAACATGCTATGTGACAAAAGCCAGACACAAATAACTGTATATTGAATGATTCCATGTATATTAAAATTTCCAGAAAACAAATCTACAGAGACAGAAAATAGATTAGTGGCTGCCTGGGTCTGGGGGTAAGAATAGAGATTTAACTGTAAATGGGCATGAGGAACATCACTGGGGTGAGGGAAATGACCTTAAACTGGATTGCAGGGTTGGTTGCATAACTTGGTAAATTTTCTAAAAATCACTGGACTGTATATTTAAGCAGGTAAATTTTGTGGTATGTAACTTATATGACAGTATTTGTTTTAAATTTTTTATTAAAGAAGTTGTAGGTTTACAGACCAATCATGCACAAAATACAGGATTCCCATAAACCACCCCACCACCAACACCTTGCGTTGGTGTGAAACATTTGTTACAATGGATGATAGCACATTTTTATAATTGTGCTATTAATTAAAGTCCATGGTTTAACTTAGGGTTCCCTGTTTGTGTATTGTAGTTCCAGGGATTTTCTTTCAAGTTTTTATTCTGTTACCATATATACAATCTAACATTTCCCCTGTTAATCATATTCAGATATATATACATTTCAGTGCAGTTAATTGTGTTCACAATGTTGTGCTACCATCACCACCATCCATTACCTAAGCATTTCCATCATTCCAAATAGGAACCCTGTACATTTTAAGCCTTAACTTCCCATTCCCTGTCCTCATTCTGTACAATAAAATTTTTCATAGAGACAAACTTTCCAAAAAAATTTTTAACTCTACAAAGGAAAGCAGCATCTACTTAAGTACCAGATTCCTAACTACACACATGTCCAAATCACCATCGAGTTCAGAGGCTACACACCCTTTTCACTGGTGATCTACATGACTCCTCACAGCCACTCAGGGTTACTTACTGGGATCAGTCTGGTTCTCATCTATGTGGGTCTGGTAACAGTTTCTCCACCATGGTCCTAGCCATGACACGGTCCCTCATGAACAAACACAAAAGCCTATGTGTAAACCAGAAGCCAAGTGTTCATGAAGGCTGATGAGTTCCTTGTCTCTGCTTGGGAAGTCTCTGTGGGACACTGCGTTGGAATGAGAAGGGCTGGGAAGCACAGACTCACTGCAGGGAGGCTTAGCTGGGTCATCTTCCTGGCCAGGAAGCTACAATTGCCAGTAATCTAGCTCTGCTGTGATCTACCTGGCACTTTGAGACCTGGGAAATGTCATTGGCTCTCCTACAACTCAGTTTCTCACCTTGTAAAATAATTACTTTATAGATAGTCATGAAGTAAAATATGGAGGGCACCTCTCGCATCACCAACAGAAGCGCCCACCAGCTCAAGGCTGTCTTCTTCGGTCAAGCAGCCCAGGTGTCCGTAACTGCGACCAGAACATGCTCAGGCAGCGACTAAAGACAGAATTGCAGATACTCTTACTCTTGCTTCTTGCATCTGTTTTCCAGGTTCTGAGCCAACACCCCACTTCTGTTAATTAGTCTTTCTTGAGTCAGGATGCAAAGTTTCCACTTTCTCAGTTACATTCCCATACAGTTCAGCCTCCCTGAGGCCATATCTTTGGTAAACCTTTATCACCGTTTTTTAGCCAATTAGTATTTGAATCTCTTATGCTCTGGGAATCCCTTACCCACCCACCACCTTATGAGACAGAGCCTATTTCCCTTTTTGGAAGTGGAAAATGCCATACACTCATTTTCCCAGCCTCCCTTGCAGCCTAGGCTCTGCCAATCACAGTCACACCTGCTTTGAGATCCGGAGTGTGAAAGCACAGCACAGGGGGTGGCAGTGTCCACTGTCCAGCAATGGTGCGACAGGCTGGCTGGGGTGCCCCAGGCAGTAGCGGTGGAGCCCAGACCTCTGTAGAACCAGTTCCATGATATGATTTGGGCATTGCCCCTGGCTCTATAACCTCAAAGCCTAGTTCTCTGGCTCTCACAGAGAGTCTCAGCTACCCAACGCCCATTAATTTCTGCTTTAATTAACCAGAGTTGGTTTCTGACTGATAGTTTGGTATCAGGACTAGTTGCAGGCAGCAAATCCTCAGGGAAATAAAGATAATCTCATTGACTATCTGGGCTGGTTAGGGCAGAAAGCAGTGAAAATCCAGCAGGTGCTAAGGGATGGGAATTTAGCAGACTATGTACACAATGGTGAAACAGTTCATCATCCAAGGACACCCAAAATGAAGTCATGGAGGGCAAGGCTTTTGGGGACTGAACACCCACTACCATAGATCCGGATGAAGATGCACAAGAAATGCTGGGACAAAGCACTTTCTATCACTAATTACAAGTCTAATAGTTTTTCTTTGGGTTTTCCTTTGGGTTCCCAACTTATAACAAGAGTTGAACTCCCAGCTTCTCTGGATCCCTTACATAAAAGTTAGAGAATAGAGTGAGCGTCTGAGAATTAAGAGTATCATGAACCCCTGATCCCCGCCAGCCTTCCTTCCTAATAGAAACATCCCACCCTCCTGGCCTGATGATATGATCTTTACCCACCTGAGGCAAGTAAACGATTTTCTTCTCCTGTCTCATCCCCACCACTCTTCATGTTTGGTGGGGGAGGGGGAAAAGGCCTGAATATCAATTGCAAAGACAAATATGGAATGATTGCCCACTTTATATTCCTCAACCATTGACAAAAGAGGCATAAGGGAGTGGCAAACCAAGCACAGTATAATGGGAGTATTTTCCCTGGGACCTGACAATAAGAGGAGACACTGTCCATAAAGAGTAAGAAAACAAAAATAAAACTGACTAAAGTTGATTTGCTAATAAATGCACGTCAGTCTGCTTTTTATCACCACCATACACAAGCAATTCTAAATAATGTCAGTGATAAAATACTTTTCCTCCTACAGAGTTTTTTATTGCTCAAGATTCTAAATGATTGCTGCAGTTATTTCTGAGTTTTAATCATAGATGCACACCTCAAATAAGTACAATTGTATTATTTATCTTTTAATAAACATTATATTCTATATTGTAGTTGATTTGGGGTACTCCCAATTATGCAGTTAATGCTGACACAAGTAAACTCGGCAGCATGGGTTTGTTTGAGGGTAAGTTTGAAATGGTTCAGAATTGTTCAAAATTGATTCAGGCTCAGTTTACATCCCCAACCCTGTGGTACTATACATATGCCTGTGTTTAAACAATAGATTCAAAATAAGAAAAAATGTTATTTTATATTTACCTTCAGTTTAATCACTTCTGGAGATCTTCATTTTTTGTGAGTAGATCCAACTTTTTGATGATATTCCTTCTACCCAAAGAATTTTCCTTAAAATTTTTGTTAATACAGGTCTTGTGGTAATGAATTACCTCACTTTCTATTTTTCTGAAGAGTATTTCTCATTCATTAAAAAGATATATATTGGAGACTTCTGGGAAGATGATGGAATGGGGAGTTGCAGGGCTCACTCCTCTTCCCAAAAGAGCTAATAGCACAGGCGAAGACAGAAACTGTCCAAAAACAAATGTTCTGGGGCTCCAGAGACCAGGAGAACACTGCAGAGCATTCGAGAGAAAAGCGGGACAAAGAGACAGAGAAATTGTGGTGAAAAACTGAGTAGTAACTCACTTGGCCCAGCTAGTGGCACCCATCCCCCCCAACTATGAGGCAAGCAGCTTTGGGTAGCACAGGCCCTGCCTGGCAGGCTGCTGCAGGCTGGGAGAGCCGTTGGAAGCCTTCCTCCCCAAGAACAGAAGGGGTACATGGTCCAGTACTGATCCAGCTATTGGCTGGCTAATTTTGACCACTAGGTCTCACTGCTTTACCATCTCATACAGGCAATTCCATTCTATTGTTTCCACCTGAATCAGAGGTTAAGTGGCCAGAGGGCTAACAATACCCTGCCTTCTTAGGTTGCAGGGAATAAGTTTCCAAAGAACACAATCTGCTGGGCAAGCCAGGAAAGCTTTCCTGATCTTCTCTCCAAGATCCTTTGGAACTGATCAGCACTTCCACTGTGGGCCCCTGGCCCTGTTTTGGCTAGGAAATACCGACAAACCAATTGTCAAAGGAGAGCCCTATAACACAAACCCAATCAACAACAAAATCTTTGACAACAGAGAAACCAATTTTCAGAATAATCTCATCAAGACAATCAGCTGCCCAGATATCAGCAAAAATTACAAACCATACTAAGAAAAAGGAAGATATGGCCTAGTCAAAGAAACAAATTAAAAAGTTGGAGGAGATACAGAATTTGGAACAACTAATCAAAGATGTTCAAACAAATCTCCTAAATCAATTCAAGGAGATGAAGGAAAATATGAATAAAGAGATAAAGGATGTTAAGAAGACACTGGGTGAACATAAGGAAGAATTTGAAAGTATGCAAAGAAAAATAACAGAATGTATGGGAAAGAAAGCCACAAAGATGAGATTTAAAATATGCTACAGGCATACAACAGCAGATTTGAATGGACAGAAAGGATCAGCAACTAAAAAGACAGCACATCGGAAACTGAACAGACAAAAGAACAGATAGAGAAAAGAATGGGAAAAAATTACTTAGGTACTGGTGAATTGAATAACTTCACAAAAGCACAAACATATGTATAATGAGTGTCCTGGAAGGAGAAAAGAAGGGAAAAGGGGCAGAAAGAATATTTGAGGAAATAATGGCTAAAAACTTCCCAACCCTTATGAAAGACATGAATATACATCCAAGAAGACCAATATACTCCAAACAGAATAAATCTAAATAGACCTACTCCAAGACACATACTAATTAGACTGTCAACCACCAAAGATAAAGAGAGAATTCTGAAAGCAGCAAGAGAAAAGCAATCCATCAAATACAACGGCACTCAATGAGACTAAGTTTGCAATTCTCACCAGAAACCATAGAGGCAAGAAGGCAGAGATATGATATATTTAAGATACTAAAAGAGAAAAACTGCCGTCAAGAATTCTTTATCTGGCAAACTATCCTTCAAAAATGAGGGAGGAGTGATGTCATAAACATGGTGATGTAAACAGCTACTGAAAAAAATCTCTCCAGAGATTCAATGAAAAACAGAGGACAATTCTGAATTGTTTGAAAACTCTGGAGGGAGGATATAGGCTGGAGAAGGACCCTACAAATGCCAAGTTGAAGAAAGAAGAAGAATATAACGTAGGAATTTTCTGTCCCAGACCAGCTGGTCCCTTTCCCCTCCTCCTCACTCAGTCTCTGTGTGGGAAAAGCACAGAAATGGCAGATGGGACCCTCCCACTGGGGACACAGATTTTTAAAATCTCACAGCAGTGAAAAATACCCCTCACTGTTTGAAGACCCAGTGGCCAGAGGAGCACATTTTCAAGGCCCAGATCAGTGAGGGACAAAGAGACTGAGAAAGCACAGACAGAGACGTGTTTCCAGCCCTGGGTCTGAAAGCCCTTCCCCCCACTCTTGAGGGAAGCAGAAGCCTAGTGGCTGGCTCTTGAGGAGGATTAAATTACCAAACAGCACCACCTGCTGGACAGTTCAGAAACTGCAAGGACCCTTAGGAACATAGGAGCTCGTCTCTACACCCTGTATGGAAACCTGGCCCTGTTTGGACTGAGAAACAGGAAAGACCCAACTGTTAGAGCAGGAACCCCAAACAAACCCAGGTCTTGATAGCCAGTGGAGCACCACTGGAAGCCAGCAAATTTGTATTACCACGCACAGTGCACCTGCTGGGGTGCCCAGTGCCTACCTCCCACCCCTATGGCAGGCCATGGTGGGTGCCTGATTTTGGGGGGACATTGGGGGCAGAGCCATCTGACAACTGGCCATGGAGGAGAAACAAAGAAAGATAGATATCAAAGTCAACCAACAAAAAACCTTGTGCAAAAGAGAGAAAACCAACCTCCAGAATAAACCAAACAAGAAAACCATATGCTAAGACAACAGAAAATCATGAGCCCACATCAGGAAATGGAAGATATGGCCCAGTCAAAGGAGGAAACTAACATTTCAACTGAGATTGAGGAGTTGAAACAACTATTATAGATGTTCAAACAAATCTTTTAATCAGATAAAGGATATAAAGAAACCATTCGATGATCATAAGGAAGACTTTGTACACTTGAAAAAAACAACAGAATTCTGTGGAAATGGGAGGCACAGTGGTAGGGGATGAGGAACTCAGTGGCGACATGCAGTGGCAGACTTGGAGAGGCAGAAGAAAGGGATCAATGAGATCGAGGACAGGACATCTGAAATCCTGCCACACAAAGGAACAGGTAAGGAGAAGAATGGAAAAGTACGAACAGGGTCTCGGGAAGCTGAGGGATGGCATGAAGCAATGAATATACATGTTGTGGGTATCTCAGAGGGAGAAGAGAAGGGAAAGGTGGCAGGGGGAATAATGGAGGAAATAATCAATGAAAATTTCCCAACTCTTATGAAAGACATAAGATTGCAGATCCAGGAAGCTCAGCATACCCCAAATGGAACTGATCCACATAGACCTACTCCTAAGATACTTAACAATCCAGATTTTCTAATGTCAAGGCAAGGAGAGAGTTCTGAGGGCAGCAGGAGGGAAGCAGTCCATCATGTACAAGGGAAGCTTGATGGGACTGGGGGCAGATCTCTCAGTGGAGACCATGGAGGCAAGAAGGCAGTGGTGTGATGTATTCAGGATACTGATGGAGAGGGACTGCCAGCCAGTAGTCCTGTGTCCAGTGGGACTGTCCTTCAAAAATAAGGGAGAGATTAAAATATTTACAGATAAACAGACACAGAGAGTTCGTGAACAGGAAACCTCCTCTACAGGAAATACTAAAGGTAGTGCTACAAAAAGATAGGAAAAGATGGGAGAGAGGTTTGGAGAAGAGTAGAAATGAAGATACCAGGAGATAGAAAGAGGGTTGAGATTGGACATTTGATGTTGAAGGAGTATAGAATGTTCTAGGGGATGGATTGTGTAGATCTAGAATGTTCTAGGGGATTGATTGTGTAGATCTAGAAATGGATAGAAATACTGTGTGATGGTAGCACAATATTGTAAGTACACTGAATGAGGATGACTGTGAGTATGGTTGAAAGAGGAAAGTTAGGACTCTGTATGACACCAGAAGGAAAGATAGAAGATAAAGGCTGAGACTGTGTAACTTAGTGAAACTTAGAGTGGTCAATGTGTGTGATTAAATGTACAAATATAAGAATGTTTTTGCATGAAGGAACAGCAAGAGGGAATGAAGTTATGAGGTATGCAGCAAAGTGAGTGGACCATGGGGATGGTAGCTTGAGTGAAATAAACCAGAAATGAAGGGACAAGCATTGTAATGCCTCACTAATATGGACTATTAACAATGTGTTAACTCTGAGAATTGAATCTGGGAAAATGGGCTATAAGGGGAGGGCTTATATAAGGGTTCCTGGATTGTTGGCTCTTACAGAAGTCACATTTATTCATGACTTGTAACATGTATTTCTAGATTTTGAGATTCTGAGCTGTTTATGTGTGACATGGTCAGTCCCTGGGGCTTCGGGTGTCTGTTTGGCACCTGGGACTCAGAGCCAGAGTTTGGCAGCTGTGAGTGTTTGCATTGCCCCATGAATCAACTGCTAAGGAGTGGAGGGAGTACTCTGTACAATTGATTGTACACCATGGATGATTGCATGCTTTGTGAATATATCTCAATAAAATTGAATTTTTAAAAATATCCAATTTACAATAGCAACTGAAAGAATCAAATATCCAGGAATAAACTTAACCAAGGATGTAAAGGAATTATATATGGAAAACTGTAAAACACTGCTAAAAGAAATGAAATAAGCCCTAAATAAATGGAAGGACAGTCTGTGCTCATTTTGAAGAGAGCTGAGAAATGCTTAGAGAGAAAACACCTAGAGACATTTGGGGGACAGCCGTTGAAACCAGGTGCTTGGAGATGCAGACAGAAAGACTTCTGGAGATCCTAAGCTAAGAGATGAAGACCAGAGTTTGCCCCAGAGAAGATAAGAGAGGACCCCCAGATGCTTAGATGGACGGGAGCTGAGAGAGAGAAGCTAAAAGAGACAGAATCCCAGAGACATTTTGGAGAAAGCCATTTTGAAAACAGAACCCTGGAGTAAAGGACCAGCAGACATCAGCCATGTGCCTTCCCAGCTGACAGAGGTGTTCTGGAAGCCATCGGCCTTTCTTCAGTGACAATATCCTCTTGTTGATGCCTTAATTTAAAGACTTTTATGGCCTTCAAACTGTAAATTTGTAACCCAACAAATCCCCTTTATAAAAGCCTATCCATTTCTGGTATTTTGCATAATGGCAGCTTTAGCAAACTGGAACATGGATGTTGTAGCATGTATCAGAACTCCTTTCTCTTATGGCTAATATACCACTGTATGACTTTACCCCATTTCCTTTATCAACAAATGAATATCTATTTATAGACCCTTGGGTTGCTTCCACCTTTTGGCTATTGGGAATAATGCTGCTATGAACACTTGTGTACAAGTATGTGTTTGAGTCCTGTTTTAAATTCTTTGGGATATATATCTAGGAGTGGAATTGTTGAGTCATATGGTAATTTTATATTTAACTTTGGGGGAACAGCCAAAACATTTCCACAACAGCTTCATCATTTTACATTCCCACCAACAAAGCACAATGTTTATAATTTCTCCACATACTTGTAAACACTTGTAATTTTCTGTTTTCATTTTTTTTTAATTGCTGTGCTAGTGGGTATGAAGCGGTATCTCATGGTTTTGATTTGCATTTCCCAGTGGCTAATTATGCTGAGCATCTTTGTGTGTGTGGTCCATTTGCGTATCTTTGGAGAAATGTGCATTCGTGTCCTTTGCTCATTTATAAACTGGATTGTTTGTCTTTGTGTTGTTGAGTTGTAGGTTTTCTTTATTTAGTCTATATATAGTCTATAGGAGTTCTTTGTATATACCATTATCAGATATATGATTTGCAACTTTATCCCATCTTTTTTTTTTCTTTATTAGAGAAGTTGTGGATTTACAGACCATTTATTTAGGTCACCTTTAATTTCTGTCAGCAATGTTTTGTAGTTCTCAGTGTACAAATCATTCACCTCCTTGGTTAAATTTATTCCTATGTATTTTATTATTTTAATGACATTTAAAAAATTTCCAATGTGCCCTTATCCCCACTTCGATACCCAGATCCACCAATTTTAATATACATTTGCTGTATCATTTTATCTACCTATCCATAAGTCTATCAACCCATCTATCTATCCATCTATCTCTATGTCTATCAATCCATTTTCTGAACACTAGAGTGTAGGTTGTATACACCATGCTCTTCTTTGAATCCTTAATCCTGCTAAATACATTTCCTAAGAACAAGAATATTCACTTATGACTCCTTAAGAGCAATTATCAAACTCAAGAAATTTGACATTGATATAAAGCTTACAGTCTATATTCCATTGTTTTCTCATGCCCCAATAATGCCCTTTTGGGCCTTTTATCCTCCATTGTTATATCCATCTATGATCATGTATTGCTTCTTAAATTGTCATTGTCTCTTTAGTTACCCTTCCTTCCTTCCTCCCTCCCTCCCTCCTTCTCTCCCTTCTTTCTGTCTTTCTTTCCTTTTTTCTTTTTTTTTCTTTCTTACTTTGGAAACATATACACAACATAAACTTTCCCATCGCAATCACTGCCAAGCATACCACACAGTGGGGTTAATCATATTAACTATGTTGAAGTACCCTCAGCACCTTCAATTACTAAACTTTCCCATCTCCCAAATAGAAACCCTACATCCATTTTGCATTAAGCCCCGCTTCCACCTGCACCCCCCAACCTCTGACAGCCTGTATTCTAATTTCTGTCTCTATGAGCTTTCATATTCTCTGACATTTTCTATGTAGTTACCATGGGCTTAAACTTCACATTCTAAATCTATTACAATCTCATTTGCTTTGATACCAACTCCACTAGTATACACAAAAGTATGTTCCTTTACCCATCACCCCACCATTATGTAGTTCTTATCACAAATGGAATGTTTATACATTGCAAGTCCAAATCCACTTATTTCTCATATTTTATGCATTTGCTTTTTAGATCATATAGGAAGTAAAAAGTAGAGTTACAAACAAAAACAAATAAACAAACAAAAAAACCCACAATAGTACTGGTGTTTATATTTACCCCTGATATTACCTTACTTCTCCATGTGGCTTCCATCTATCATCTCTTGTCCTTTTCTTTCAAACCTGCAGAACTCTCTTTAGCATCTCTTGTAGTGCTGGCAAGGATCTCTCTCAGCTTTTGTTTTTATGGGAATGTCTTAATCTTTCCCTCATTTTTAAAAGACAGTTTGCCAGATACAGAATTGATTGGTGGGTTTTTGCTTTCAGCACTTTAAATATGTAATCCCACTGCCTTCTTGCCTCTGTGGTTTCCATTGAGAAATTGGTACATCCTCTTCTGAGGTTCTCTGAACCTGACGTGTTTCTTCTCTCTTGTGGCTTTCAGAATTCTTTATGTTTGGCATTCAACATTTGTTTTTTTTCTGCCACAGTGTGAGTCTATTTGTGTTTATCCTGCTTGGTATTTATTGAGGATCTTGGATGGGTATATTCATGTCTGTTAAATTTGGGAAGTCTTCAGTCTTTATTTCTTTGGGTATGCTCTCTGCTCCTTTCTCTCTTCTCTTTCTGAGACTCCCAAAATGCATTTACTTGCATGCTTGATGGTGTCCCACAGTTCCCTAGGCTCTGTTCATATTTCTTCATTCTTTCTTCCTTCTGCTGCTCAGACTGGAATATTTCAATTGTCTTATCTTCAGATTCACTGATTCTTTCTTCTTTCAGCTCCAATCTTCTTTGAAACCTTCAAGGGAATTTTAAATTTCTGTTACTCTGGTCTTCAGCTCTGTGTGGTCCCTTTTCATATTAAGTGTTTGTCTGGTTTGTCTCATCTTTTCCTCCTTGTTAATATTTCCTAACGCTTTAATTTTCTCCTTTGCCTGGGCCATTGCTTTTTGTTTTTGTATGTTTTGTAATCTTTTGTGAAACCTGGACATTTTAAAATTTTAACATTTTATTGCTGGAATTTAGACTCTGAGGCTTCTCTTCCTTAAACTTGTATCCAGCTATTATGACAGAATTTTCCTTGAATGCCACAACCAGGGGCTAACAACAACAAAAAAGATGATGAAGGAAAAACAGAAAACACCTTTTCCAACCTTTGCAAATTGCCCTATGTGAATGCTGTGCTTCAGGGCTTATTCATACAATGAGTTTAGAGGGTAGCTCAAGGCCAAAGCATAGGGAACACCCTGATCCTTTCTGCACGTGTCTTGTCTTGAGCATACACATATGACCCTAGGAACTGTATCATTTACATGGTTCTGAATGTCCCTCTTTCCTAGAAACAGTTTCTTCACAGTTCCAGGTACTGCATTATATATCCTAGAGCCAGAAATCCCTTGCCCCAGGCAGCACAATTTGACTGCTCTCCCACAGCACTCTGTAGGAGAGCTCTGCATGCTGCCTTCTACATACAGAACAAGTTCTGGGACAGTGAGTCACTCAGGCACCATCAAACAGATCAGGTCAGACATACATGCTCCCAGTATGGGCCAGAGGGTTACTCTGCTCCCTCCAGAACTGGGGTCAGGGGTCATACTGCTTTCAAATAGCCTTTTTCCTGATTTGGCACTCACTCTGCTACTGAGTCCTTTAACTGTTTTCTGGAACTTTGGGAAAGATGTTTCTGCCAGTTCTTGCTGGTTGTTCAAAGCTTCTGTAGTGGGACAGAGCTCTGAAGCTTCTGCCTCTGACTTTGCCATCTTGATCAAGGTAGGGCTGAATGATATTTTAAATGGAATTGTTCTCTTGATTTCCATTTTTGGATTATTCATTGCTGGTGTATAGAAACACAAGTAATTTTTGTGCATTGGGGTTTTATCCTGCAACCTGGATGAATTCATTTATTAGCTCTAGTTGCTTTCTTGTTGGCTTTGAGGGATTTTTTAATATATAGGTTCATGACGTCCAAGTAAAATATCTTTAATCTTACAATTTAATCCTTGCAAAAGGATGCCTTTTGTTTCTTTCTTTCCTAATTGTTCTGGCTAGAGCTTTCAGTACAATGTTTATATAACAGTGGTAAAAGCAGACATCCTTGTCTTGCTTCTCATCTTTGGGGGGAAAGCTTTCAGTCTTTCACCATTGGGAATGAAGTTAACTGTGGGTCCATCATATTTGAAACCTATTTTCACTGACTATAGGATTCTGGGTTGACAGTTCTTTTCTTTTAGCACTTTAAAATTGTCATTATGTTATTTTTGGTGTTGTATAGTTTCCGATGAGAAGAGCCCAGGCCGGGCTTCCTGTCCCCTGAACTACCAAGGGGGTCTTTCCCGTCTCCACATATAGCCAGTCTTTTTCATGATACCCACTGGAGGGCCATGAACCAATGCCAAGTACGTGCAAACCCCCTTGGGTCTGAGACTCTCAGTGTCCCACACTTTCATGATTGCCCACACTTGGCCTTTAGAAAGTCAGGAAACACTTTAGCTGAATTCTTTTTACCCACTTTACAGTTTCCTCCCAAGTCCTGCCCAGGAAAGCCAATGTGTGTGCTTTATCTTTCCTTCAAGGCAACTTCCTTTAGATTTCAGGCTATTTGGTTGCCCCAGTTCTCTGAGGCATTCATAAGAAGTTATGATTTGGGGGATTATCTGGCTTTTCCTTGTTGTTAGGGAGGGAAACACACTCTTTGAGCTTTCTATGTTCTAGGCAGAGAAACCACAAGATTAAAAATAAAGCGATAGCATAGTGACTGTGAAGATGAGAAAACAGAACTTTAGTTACTTCAATTTTGTCACTCTGTATGACTACTTGGGGCTTTTATTTGAGTTTAAAATTTTCTGTTTCACTAGAATTGACCCGGAAAGCCTGATGGTTTTGTAATTTCTGGAATTTACTGTGATAAGGGACATTTATGAAACTCTGACTCACTCATCCTAATGGTTAAGACTTTCCCAAAATTGTTTATATGTTGCTTCATGGAACACTTTTAAAAATTTAAAATAAAATGTGTCCCTCAGTCAACTATGGGTGAGGAATGATGACAAATCTGGGCATAATCTTCTTTGAACATGAATACAGAAAGATCAATTTTGATGGTATCATTGACAAGTTTGGAGAAGTGAAGGCTCAAAAACAGAAATTTTCATGTCATTATGAATACTGTAACAGACTAATATGTAGCCATAAGTTTATTTCCCATCTCAAAAATATATTGATGTAGTGTAATTTTAAAGTATCAGTCTATTACTTCTTCCTTTTTTGTACTGTAATATTTATATTTTAGTGACATGATTATACATATATGAAGTTTAATAAAAGAAAATTTCACTGAGTGTTTCTTTTCTGGCCATTATTATCTTTACATTGTTTCATGATTACTGGAAATAATTTTGTAGCATAGAGGATGTCTTTGTTTGCCAGGCTGGTGTAACAAATACCACACATTGGTTGGTTTAAGCAACTAGAATTTATTGGCTCAATGGTTTCAGAGGCTGGAAGTCCCAAATCAAGGTCTCAAAAGTCCATTCCTTCTTCCAGAGTCAGTAGCATTCTGGTGCTGGATTGTCACAATTATTTTTTAATGCAATTTTATTAAGGTATAATCACATAACATACAATCATCCAAAGTGTACAATGAGTTGTTCACAGTATCATATAGTTGTGCATTCACCACCACAATCTTTGAACATTTTCATCACTCCAAAACATAAAATAAAAATTAAAATAAAAAGGAACACCTAAAAGAACCCATTTCCCTTCTCCCCCCATTGTTCATTTACTTTTTTTAATAGTTTAATTGAGATATATTCACACACCCTACAGTCATCCACAGTGTAGAATCAATTATTCACAGTACCATCATACAGTTGTGTGTTCTCAACTTTTTTGAAACTTTTTGAACCTTTTCCTTACTCCAAAATAAAAATAAATGCAAAAAAGAACACTAAATCTTTCCATCCCCTCCATCCCACCCCATTCTTCATCTAATTTTCATCCCCATTTTTCCACTCATCTGTCCATACACTGGATGAAGGAAGTGCGAGCCACAAGGTTTTCACAATCACACAGTCACACTGTGTAAGCTACATAGTTAAACAATCATCTTCAAGAATCAAGGTCACTGGGTTGCAGTTTGACAGCCTCAGGTATTTCCCTCTAGCCATTCCAACACACTAAAAACTAAAAAGTGGTATCTATATAGCACATAAGAATATCCTCCAGAGTGACCTCTCGACTCCATTTGAAATCTCGCAGCCACTGGAGAGTTTCATCTCTCGTCCCCATTTTGGTCAAGAAGATCCTCTCAATCCCACAGTGCTGGGTCCAGGCTCATCCCTAGGAATCATTTCCTGCAATGCCAGGGGGATTCACACCCCTGGGTGTCATGTCCCCTGTAGAGGGGAGGGTGGTGAGTTCACCTGCTGAGTGGGCTTAGAGAAAGAGGAGGCCACATCTGAGCAACAAAGAGGCTCTCTGGGGGAGACTCTGGGCACAATTATAATAGAATTATCCTCTCCTTTGCAGCAACAAGCCTTACAAGGGAAGGCCCCCAGATCGAGTGCTCAGCCCACTAAATTGGCAGTCCTCAATGTTTGTGGGAAAATCAGTAATAACCCAGGTGGGGAAGTCCAACATTACTGCATTTCTCCCCAGTTCCTCAGGGAGCCCCCGCAAATACACTTTTACTCTGCCCATGTCACTCTGGGATGTATCAGGATTTCACCTCAGCCTGTAGAAACTCACCAAATCCCACTTCCCATCATAGCTCCATGTACCTGTGGTGTTCAAACAAACTGATGGTACAAGTTAAATTATCTATTGTGCTAAAGAAAATATAGATACTGCACCAAATAAACATCTCCTCCCTTGGTCTCACACAAAAGTTGTAGTTTTAAAACTCAGTCAGTATTGTCCTTTACCCTTGATTGCCAAAATCCTTGGGGCTCCTTGGCTGGCATCTCAGCCTCCTGTCACATGGTGATCTTTCTCCTTGTATCTGCTCTTCTGGCTCCTGTGTGGTCTTTGACTCATCTTTTTAAGGCCTCTAGTAAGATGAGTTAAGGCCCACCCTAATTCAGTTGGGTCCCACCTTAACTAAAAGTTGTATCTTCAAAAGGTCCTATTTACACATTAGTTCATACCCATAGGAACATGGATTAAGATGAAGAACATGTTTTTCATTGGGGTACATAATTCAACCAACCACAAGGAAGGAGTGTTAAAAATTACCCACTCCACTCAATGTCCTTCCCCCTACATGGGACATGACTCCCGGGGATAAGCCTGGACCTGGCGTCTAGGATGGAGAAAGCCTTCCTGACCAAAATGGGGAAGAGAAACGAACAAAATAAAGTTTCAGTGGCTGAGAGATTTCAAATAGTCAAAAGGTCATTCTGGAGGTTATTCTTATGCCCTATACAAATATCTCTTTTTTGTTTTTAGTGTATTGGAATATGTGCTGGTCTGAATGTATTATGTCCCCCCAAATGCCATTATCTTCGATGTAATCTTGTGTGGGCAGACCTATCAGTGTTAATTAGGTTGTAATTCTTTGAGTGTTTCCATGGAACGTGCCCCACCCAACTGTGGGTGATGACTCTGGGTAATTTCCATGGAAGTGTTGGCCTACCCATTCAGGGTAGGCCTGGATCAGTGGAGCCATACAAATGAGCTGAGAAACAGAAGGAACTCAGTGAAGCTGAGAGTGACATTTTGAAGAGAAGCTACAGCCAAGAGGGACACTTTTTTTTTTTTACCATATCATTTTTTTTTTTTTAATTTTTATTGGGATTGTTCAGATACCATACAATTATCCAAAGATCCAAAGTGTACAATCAATTGGCCCTGGTACCCTCTTACAGCTGTGCATCCATCACCACACTTAATTTTTGTTCAATCTTTAGAAACTTTTCATTACTCCAGGCAAGAAACAAAGTGAAAGATGGGAAAAAAAAAAAAAGGAAAAGAAAAGGAAACTTGAATCCTCCCATATCCCTAACCAACCCCCCTCAATTACTGACTCATAGTGTTGGTATAGTACATTTGTTACTGTTTATGAAAGAATGTTGAAATACTACAAACTGTACTATATAGTTTGCAATAGGTATATATTTCTTCCCTATATGTCCAAGAGGGACACTTTGAAGAAAGCACAGGAGCTGCAGATGAGAGAAAGTTTGAAAACAGCCGTTGAAAGCAGACTCTTGCTCCAGAGAAGCTAAGAGAGGACAAATACCCCAAGTGCAACTAAGAGTGACATTTTTGAGGAACTGCAGCCTAGAGAGGAATGTCCTGGGAGAAAGCCATTTTGAAACCAGAACTTTGGAGCAGACGCCAGCCATGTACCTTCCCAGCTAACAGAGGTTTTCTGGACACCATTGGCCATCCTCCAGTGAAGGTACCTGATTGCTGATGTGTTACCTTGGACACTTTATGGCCTTAAGACTGTAACTGTGTAACCAAATAAACCCCCTTTTATAAAAGCCAATCCATCTCTGGTGTTTTGCATTCTGGCAGCATTAGCAAACTAGAAGAGAATAGCTAAAAGGAAATACCTAAAACTGTTGAACTGCAACCCAGTAGCCTTGATTCTTGAAGATGATTGTGTAACTAGCTTACATGGTGTGAACATGTGATTGTGAAAAGCTTGTGATTCACACTCCCTTTATCTAGTGTATGTAAAAGTAAATGAATAGGGGGGATGGGATGTTTTAGGTGTTCTACTTTACTTGCATTTTTATTCTTACTTTTTTTTTTTTGGAGTAATGAATATGTTAAAAAATTGATTGTGGTGATGAATGAACAACTATATGATGGCACTGTGAACAATTCATTGTACATTGTGGATAATTGTTGGGTATGTGAATATATCTCAATAAAACTGAATGGAAAAAAAAAATTATGAGCAGCCAGTCTGCTTTTTGTAGGGAAACATCTTCAAGACCTTGTATTGAAGTGACCTCCTAAGGTCACTTCTTAGACTTTACACCTAAACCACAAGCAATGAAAGAAAAAATAGATAAATAGGAACTCCCCAGAATTAAAAGCTTCTGTACCTCAAAGGAATTTGTCAAAAAGGTAAAGAGGCAGCCATTTCAATGGGAGAAAATATTTAGAAACCATGTATCTGATAAGAGACTGATATCTTGAATATATAAAGAAATCTTACAACTCAATGACAATAGTACAAACAGCACAATTATAAAATGGGCAAAAGATATGAAAAGACATTTATCTGAAGAAGAAATATAAATGGCTAAAAAACACATGAAAAAAGGCTTATCTTTGCTATTAGGGAGATGCAAATAAAGACCACAGTGAGATATCATCTCACACCAATAATAGCTGCTATTAAACAAACAGGAAACTACAAATGTTGAAGATGTGGAGACACTGGAACTCTTATTTATTGCTGGTGGGACTGTGGTTCAGCCCCTCTGAAAGACAGTTGATGGTTCCTCAGAAAACTAGATATTAAGTTACCGTGTGATCCAGCAATTCCACTTCTTGATATTTACCTAGAGGATCTGAAAGCAGTGTCACGAACAGATATTTGTACACCGATGTTCATAGCGGCATTGTTCACAATTGCCAAGAGATGGAAACAACCTAAATGTTCTTCATCTGATAAATGGATAAACAAAATGTGGTACATACACACGATGGAATACTACACAGTAGTAAGAAGGAACGAGGTCGTGAAATATATGACAACATGGATGAATCTTTAAAGACATAATGCTGAGTGAAAAGGAGAGATATAGTATGTTACCACTAATGTGAATTCTGTGAAATATGTAAAATAAGTGTCTTATATTGTAGAGTCTAAGGGACCTAGAGATAGACAGCAACTAGGGAAGGGGGAATGAAAATCTAATAAGAACAGAGAAGATATTGAGGATAATCTTAATGATATGGGAATGCTCAGGTGTGACAATGGTTAGTTAATTTTCTTTTAGTATGGTAGGAGCATATTGGAAGCAATGAAGTTATTGTAGGATATTTGTTTTTCCCATTCTTTGCTTTGTTTGGAGATGTTTATTTGATAAAAGATAATTTTTAAAAAATTAAATGAATATGGGGGATGGGATGTTTTAGGTGTTCTACTTTACTTGTATTTTTACTTATTATTGGTAGTAATGAAAATGTTCAAAAATTGATTGTGGTGACAAATGCACAACTATATGATGGCACTGTGAACAGTTCATTGTACACTGTGGATGATTATAGGGCATGTGAATATCTCAACAAAACTGAATTGAAAAAAATTGAGGCAGCCAGTCTGCTTTCCAAAGTAGCTGTCACCATTTCACACTTCATCAGGCTATGTACAGACATTCCAGTCACTCCACAATGTCAGTTTTTTTTTCATATTCACCATTTTATCATATGTGTACTGGTTTCACATTTTGGTTTCAATTTTCAATCCCCTGCTAATTAGTGATGTTCATATTTTCAGCTGCGTATCATTCCTTCATGTATCTTCTTTTCTATAAGCTGTCTGTTGAAATGTTTTACCTATTTTTGTTGGCTTTTCTAATTGAGTTGTAAAAGTGCTTTATATATTTGATATACAAGCCTTTTGTCAGATATACTGTGAATTTTACCTCAAAAACAAAAACAAACAAACAAAAGATCCACTTCAGGTATTGAATAAATGGAGGTCACTGATAAAAAATCTTATTGGCTGAGGTGATGGATCCCTATTATCAAAATGGAAAGGACCCCTGTTCCACAGTTGTGGCAGAAAGAGGTGTGGTAGGAACCCAAAGGAGGGCACTAGTACTCATACTTTCTTATCCAGGTGCATGAGTTAATAGATGATTGCAACACCATCCAGGTAAGACCACTAAGGGCTCAGCTCCTCCAGGAACAAATGTTTGGCTCACTGTACAAAAAAAGAACCCCAATCTGTTGAGGTGCTGACTAAATACAAGATGAATTTGGAAAAGATATAGGGAGATCGTAATGATGATACTTGCCAACCACCACTCGTGACCAACTGCTCAAATGAGGATTGCAGCATTAAACTATAATTTCTTTCTTGCTGCATGTTTTAAGTAACATATTTACATATTTTGAGTAATTTTTAAAAATTTTAAAAGAACGTTTATATTTTATACTATTTTCTGCTTTTCTTTTCCATGCTATTTTATAGAGTGTGTTTCACAATTAACTTTTCAGTTTACTTCACAGGTTACCTAATACCATGATGAAATCATGAGAAGAGACAGACATTGCACAGAGATTCACAGTGCTTGCAGCCCTATGAGAAGTATCTTGGGATGTGTAATAATTATATGCTTGCATAATTAGCCTTCTTTGTCCTCTGGTCTTGTATAATAAAAGTTTAAAAAGAACCATAGAGTTGAGAAAAAAATTCCTGTGCCTGAATAGGTCAGAGAAAGGGGCAGGTAAATGGCCAGGGAGGTGGGGAGCACAGCGACTTGTAGATAGCTCAAATCCCAGCTATTACGACTCTCTAACAATGTATGACTTTAGGCACATTACATCTCAGCTTCAAGTTTCTCATCAGGAAAATGAGGTTTTCCTGAATTATCTCTGTGATTCTTCTTACTAACAGGCCATCTTTAGTCATCCACACTATAGGTGTTAACTCCTTCAAAGCAGTAACAATACATTATGCAATTTTAAATCCATCTCTGGATATTTCCTGATTATAGAATTCACATTCTGTATCTCACCTTTCCCGCCAAGAGATTCCATCTCCCCCAGTATCTTCAAGTTCTCTCACCTCCAATGGCTTTTCTCCTTGTCACAAAATGTACCTCTGCCCAAGCTTCTCACTTTAGAAAGCAAGCCTTCACTTCACTGACATTTTTAGTTCTTTTAAATGGCCAAACTTCTTCCAAAAGGAGCTTTAGCTCACCACTAACTCCTTCTCAACTAGCTGTTAGTCCCATCAAAACTGCTGAGGTTGACAGAAAACTAACAAAATGCTGAAACTTCTGCCCTCACACAATGACTAGCTCTCATCTTTTCCAATATTCTTTTAATGTTGCCGATGGTACCCTCCTCTTAGAACTATTTCTTTGGCTTTTCTTAATGCTTATTTCTTCAACATATATCTAATAGCTTGTTTGACATTTACTGAGTGCCTATTACATGCCATGAGGGTAATAAGACTGTGCTTAAGGAGTTACTAATCAGCTGGGATAGAAAAGTAACAAGAACATAAGGTAGAATGTACATAAACATTAGAACAGTTATAAAGTCCTATATGAGATTTGGGAAGATTCATGGGGCTGGCAGCATTTGTGGATGGACTTGAAGGATAAGATCTCAACTTAGAGAAATGAAAGAGCGTCACATTCCAAAAGAAAGAACAGTAATATGAAATGCATAGAGGCAGGCAGAGCAATGTGTATTTAGTGAAACATTACTATAGGAAGACGTTGAAGATCTTTGATACAAACTTTTAATAAAATGGTTAAAGAAATAAATGGCTTATAATGAAATCACAGCCGTCTGCTCAGCCTTTTCCAGTCCTTAGACCAATCCCCAAAAGACAAGTAACACTTACCTCTATTTTATTTTCCAACCCTTCTTAGCTGTTTATATTTTGAAATTATATGCTTTCATTAGTATTCATGAATTTATAAATTCTGGATATTATGTATCTACAACTAAACCTGAGATGAAAATTTAGCATGCTTTGAGGGCCCCCTCCCAAATCTTGCAATATACATTTATCACTAAATTGGATTAAATCATTGACAAGTACTTATAGTCTTGCAAATGTTGTTCCTGAAGAGCCAAGATGTATATTTTAATTGTATTTCCTCTCTTGAGAGGGTCTATAGAGTATCAGTTAAGAGCAACATTTCTGGAGCCACACTGAAGCACAATCCCTGAATTTGGCACTCTGTAAAATTTGAGCTAGTGCTTTAAATTTTGTTTCCACATCTGTCAAATGAGTGTAAGACCTGTATCACAGAGTTGTTGTAAGGATTAAATGTTAATACATGCAAAATTATGACACATAGTATGCACTCAAAAAATGTTATCTATTCATTTTACTATAGTTTTATTTGCACACGAGTTTATAATTCTCTTGGGCTTTTCCAATTGCTCCATCCATCTAGGGTATGAACTGTACAACTCCAGGGGACCCCATTCACATGGACAGAATGGAGTTGTGCAATAAGGTAATTTGTTTCCATCTTGGGTATTTTATCATGTCCTTTTTCTAGGATCCCTTCATCCCAAAGCTGTCTTGTTCTGATACAGCTGGTCTCTTTCTGTGATGTCATCACGGATTTTCCCTGCACCGCTCTCTTGGGTTGGATTCACCGTTTCTTTGATCTGAAGACATCTTTTTTTCTTGATATTCTCCATACTGTTATAGCATATCTTAAGCAACTTCTTCAGATAGTGTGGATAAGCAAAATTTCTGAACTTTTGAATGTAGGAAAACGTATGAAATTGTTATTCCATCCTCATAAAAGACTGAGTCTGGATGAAAATTTAGCTGGAAAAACTTTTCATCAGTATTTAAAAATTGTTGTCTAGAACGTTGAGTAGTTTTTGATAAATCTTATGCAATTTATTCTTGCTTCTATCTTTCAAGGGTTAGGATCCCATTCTGCCCAGTGCTTTAAAAGTTAACATAGATGTGTGAGTCTTTTTTTCATTCATTGTACAGGGTTAGTTGGTCCTTGAACCTGGAAATTTGTGTTCTTAAGCTCTGAAATTGTCTTGGACCTTTTAATAACTTAATCCCCCATTTCCCCTATTCTTTCTTGGTGGAGCTGAACTGTTTTTTCTGTTTTCTTTCAGGGATCAGTTGTTGGAGTTTCTGGGTTGATCCTTTATATTGTCTTCTTGCTGTATTCCATCCGATGGTCCAAACAAAACATGTACCAAGTTGTTTATTGGCCCTTAAAATTTGACTATGTTAGGGACTAGCATGAAACCTCACTTGTCCTTGATTTTCAATACCTCAAGATCTGGCTTTGCTCTGTGAAAAGAGCACTTCATAACAGTAATCCAGGTCAGAAGCAATTCCATCTTTAGGAAGCAGAAACTCATACACCTTGTGAAACAATTCAGAGTCCCTTCCACTGTTCCATGCAGAAAGATGTGTGTGCAGATATGGAAACAGAGTGCCTTACTATTTTCAATATCAAGCAACTCTGGATTACTCTAAATTTTGGATTACAACCTAAAAAAATTTCCTATTTTCAAATATTTACCTAGTTCCTATTCTTGTATAATGTGCTGATTTAAATACCTGTCCAGAAGATGAGTACCCAGAAATAAAATATAAACCATTTTCAAGGGAAAACATGCATGCATTTATTTTTAAGCATTCCCAGTAAGGGGGAAAAAAAATTCAACATCTTTAAAAATGTGTTTATTATTTTTTTAAAAAATCAGTTGTGTACAAAAGTGTTTCGTAGTTTTTAATTCTCAAGACAAATACCCAACCCTCCACCCACAGCCCACCCTGTTTCAATGGTCTTTCTGGTAACCCACCCATTTTCCCCTCACAGGAAGTTTATGGCTCAGAATAGACCCTCCTACAGAATGTATCATCACTAACAGATTGTTTAGAACAGAGATCTAGAGAAGCTAACAAGCAAGGTCCTTTCTCAATGAGGTTAATGAGAATCCCTATAATGGCAGTAGGCTTCCAGCAGACACCACAAACAAAGCACCATCAATTGCTGAAAGCTAAAAAATAGATAATATTTTCAATAGTATTTTCTATTGGAAAAGTCTTTAAATTACATTAAATAAGTCTCTTTCCCCCCAAAGAAATAGTCTAGCTTTTATTATGATGCCTGTAAAAAGTATGTAACAGCAAGCAGACAAGGATCTTTAACAGCACAGTGCAATGATTTGTATCCACTCATCCCTTAGAACTGAACTGAAAAACTGTGCCACACCTAATTATGTTTAGCAGCATGGTTGAAATAACCAAGCAAGAGGTGACACAATCACAACTTACATTTAGATGATGATCACAGATTTATGAGGGCAGATCAGTTCAATAAAGCGTAACAGAACAAATGGGACAAAGGAGCTACTGATACTCCCTTACCCCTATGCCACAAGATTTTTTATCCATATTGCAACAATGCAAACAGAACATGTGACATAATATGTAGACACTGCAGAAGTCACACTTGGAAAAAAGGCTATTAATCAGCAAATACTTCAAGTTGCCTTCTTCCCCAGTGACAGAAACAGGCTGACATTAGGCATTTATTTTAAAATGGTACTAAAAGAATGGAAATGCAAATTTTTTAATCAACGGTTTGTACCCTGGAATTGAAATTGCTTAAACTAGAAAAAGCAATTAATACAACACCATTTTGTAAAAGTTCATGACATACACTGTAAACAGACGGCTTCCATTTTCATATCCAAACACTGCTTCCATCTACGTACAAGAAGGTATACCTGGCCTTCAACTCTTTCCTGACCAAATCCATCTTAAATCTTTAAAACAAAAAAAATTCTTAATTTTCTGTGGACATACACAGGATTGTGGAAATATTAGCATATCCCTACTGCAGTTTTAAAAGACTAAATCAGGCATATAATTTTCACAAAGATCTGCATTTCACATTGATTAACTTATTAAGCAGTTTAAACATTAACACAATATGCTGTGTTCTGTAGTGCATAAAGAAGCAAAATCCACTTTAATAGCCAATTCTTCCAAAGATACTTAAAATTTTTTTTGCATAGTTTTAAGTGCCACCAACAATCACAGCTGTGATATATTTCCCCCCCAAAAAAAGAAAAAAATGAGTCCTACTTTCATTTCATAGACTACTTTCCTCAAAAGCAAAATACTCAAGATTCCAAAAATTTATATATCCTTGGACATGTTATGTGTTCCAGTAAACCATAGCCACAATTCTATTAATATTTGGGAGAGCCAACTGAAAGTATCTAATTTAGTATCAATTACCTCAAATATTTATATACTACTATGTATTTATTTGGGTCACAAACTGCTATTCATTCATTCAGAAATCTGTACTGAAATACTATACAACTATTATCTCTTCTTATAAAAGTCAGGCACATACTCATGAAATAGACCTGATGCAATAAAAGCCTATTAGAGTGTAGAGAATTTGAGCAAATCTGCCTGCCCTAAATGGGACTTAACTGCATTTTTTAAAGCCATAATTTTTGAGGCCTTTAAAACTAAAAAATCTCAAACATCAAGAATTATAAAAATAATTTCTGCCACGGTATCTCTTTCCTAGATCTGCACCTATAGTGTCCTTGTTTCAAACATTTAAGACCAGAGAAAAAAACCAAAAGCCTTAGTTTCTACTGGGTAAATAAATCAACCTGTAGAGAAGTGAAAAAAAGCAAACAAAGCAACAAAAATCAAAAGGACAGAGGGAAACGTACCAGAAAGGAAAAAGCGGTTGTCATATTAAATATAAATGAGGTAAATAATTTTTTATAATGAAGAATCCATTATGGAGAACCTCTCAAACCAAATATCATCACACTTTCCAATTTCCTGGGCATTGGGAATATTAGATTAAGTAGGTGTATAAAAATCAAAGGCAAGATACAGCTGCCTCCAAGAGCAAAGTATGCAATGCTTGTCTTTCAGTTCTGAGTTCTCTCTCTCCTTTGTCTAACCATAGGACAATATACCCTGATAATATAGGCAAGTAGTAACCTAAGTAGATGTGTTTGACATTAAAAGAAAAATCCAAATGTTACTAATATGACCAAGCCGTCTTCCACAAAAGAAAATTAATTATAACCAACATGGGGCAAAAGTGATCACATTTTCACACAATCCTAACTTCCTTCAAACTATAAAGTACAAGATTTTAACTGCTTAAAATAAATAAAAATCTTGTTTCCTTTGGCATCTTTAGAAAATAACTATACTACAACAATAAAAGGAAGTGATTGTATAAAGAAATTTATGTTTAAACAAACATTGGGAAAAAACATAGCAACTTGTGTTTAGTATGCAGTAATATCAACCACAAGAGTTTACTATTGAGTAGGAAAGCCTTACAAGTTTTTGGAAGAACCTTCACATCCTTAACAATATAATATATTTAATAATGATTATTTTATTGCTTCTAAGTTTCAAGATTATTGAGAAGTCAAATGAAGTTACGTTGAAGTGATGGTTCAAAAAATTATTTTTGAAACACTTTTAACCATTATAATTTAGGATAAATAACTAGAGAAAACAAACCTTTTATAATATGACTTTCAATATACAGCCTTATTTTAATTCAATCTGAATCCATTACATTTTGTTATTTAATAAGAATTGTGTTTCTTTGTATAGGACTGCCTGCATAAATCTACTTCAACCTTCATGAAACGGTCACATTAGTGCTTCAGCCTGCAAAACTAGTAATTTTCAAACTTTTGAACTTAGAATGAAATGTAACTTTAATACGAATAGAAAGTATGACTGTACAGGAGAAGGTAAAGTTTTCAATTCTCATATCAGAAACATCATAAAGAAAGCTAGATTTATAACACACTTCTATTCTTATGTGCATCTGAAATATGTACAGTAGAACACCAACACAGCTTTAATGTTTCATGGGAAAATGCAAGCAAGAGTGACTTCTTAAAATATCCAATAAAGCAGTCTCTATATAGCCTCAATTTAGGCATAAAACAAACAAAAAAACCCTACTGCAGTTGATTGCATCCTTGCAAGTTTCAAAGAAAAATTTTATCTAAGACAATTTTAGAAACAGAAAGATGTCAAATTTACCGAAAAACTAAATTGGGTTCTTTCATTAAATCTGGGAATATTGCAACATCAAGTATTTACTGTTACTTTACTGTTTTTGCAAGAGAAATAAAATTGGCAGCTCCATTTTTACATTATTACTTACATAAGAAAGCTTTAGAAGTGCTTGAGGAACTGTGACAAAACATTCCATTCCTATGACCTAAAAATGAACTAAGGGACACTGCTGTCCCTTGGACATTTCCCCACCAAATACAAAGCAATTTACCATTAGACTATTAGCTGTGAGTGATACAAGGGAAAAATAGGGTGTCCCAATCTGTTGACAAGGACAAAAAAGGCTCTGAATAGGTCATCATCTTCATCTGGATAAATCTCATATTCAAGAATTCTCAAATGCTTAAAGTGGTGGTCTTTTCAGCTACCTACCCTAAAAAGTCAAGTACAAGCATGCAAGTAAATTCACAGGCACAGAGGATCCATGTTAAAAACGGTTAAGGTAGCTCTGATGCAACACCAACAATATGAATGGCCCTGACACACTCAAAATAGTATCTTAATTATTCAACAAAATCCTGAAGCAAACTCTTGCTAGTCTTGGTACACTGCTAAACACTAAAGTAGCATGTTTTTCCATGGTTTTAGCTTAGTTCAAAGAATTTTTACACTATTAAGAAAAAAAAATTAAAGTATTTCCCCTTTTTAAATTTACACAGACGTTTAATTAGCTTTATTTACAGAGCAGGGTTTTGTTTTGTTTTGTTTTTTTCAGTCTCCAATGGTGCCTAGATAACATCATTAGGCAAGAATGCCAGTTTAAAAGAAATCTATGCAGAATCCTAAAAATAACAGATGTTGATGCTCCTCAAGAAGGGGCAAGCTTGACTAATATCAGCAGCGCTCTCCCTCTCTGCCTCAGTTACTCAGAAGCAATTCTGTTGCAGTCTCTACATCCCATGATTTCGAAGACAAGGCCACTATTACAGCATTCTGTAGAGAAGAAAAAGGAGATTAAAAAAATCAAGGAAACATTTTTAAAATACTGAATCACTCACTATGTTTTATACAATCATTATATCCAAATCAAAATATACTTAAGTACTTACCCTATCAAAGCCCATAGCACATAGGTTTTCTATTTTTTTGGTGTATTCTGGACTAGAAACTGGTGCTCCAGCGTACACATGTGCCCAAAGTCGAGCTGTCTGTTTAAACATTTCAGGATTTTGTTTGTACTGTATTGGGGGGGGGGGGGAGGTGGAGGGAAAGATTCACAATACAGTTATAATATTCAATATGGTACTTCAGCTCTTAATCGCCTCAGACCCTGCTTTCTCTAAATAAAATTTACATTTAAAATGTGATTTCACTTTCCATTGCTAACAAGCTATGTCACTCAAGAAAAAAAAACATTTAAACTGAAAGTTTAATTCATAGATGTGTTGACAAAAGAAAAACGAAGACAAATAACATTTATCAATTTTAATCTCCAATTTCAACAAATGTAAGTAGCAGAAAACTAACACAAAAGGAAGAACGGTATTAGAGATGTTTCTAAACACTACTATTGCAAACATTATCTAACTAAACAGAACTACTAGCTTCTAAAATAATGTGGACATTAACTAATAAATGTGACCAACTTTTGTATTAACTACAGCTCAGGCCAGAATACAACTGGATATTCTGTTTTGTGAGAACTGTGCTAGTGTACAATGATTTAAAGAAACCGTACATGCAAAGTGCTAACTTGATGATTACTGTCTCACTATAGAGTACTTTTTATTGTCTCACTATAGAGTACTTTTAAAAGGTTAAGACTTCCTATGTACAATGGAAAGAGGTCAATTTATTCTTACCTATTTTGAGCCCTTCATTACTTAGTAAAGCAAAGCATAAATTAAAAACTGCTCAATTAATTTTACTAGTTCTTTTAAAAGTATTTTATACATACTGAATATTTAAAAACCAGTAAGTTTTTCTTATATATTAAAATGTAAATCTAGTTTCTACTGTAACAGTGACTTTTAAAATACAACCTTAAAACTGTAAACAAGCAGGAAACTGAAAATTGGACTAAAATGTAACCTAAAGCAGTTTTTAAATGTGATCTTAAAATGGGAAGTAGGCAGGATGTGGAAACCTTTAGTCTCACAAAAGAGCAAGACCTAAGGTCTGCAACAATATGTAAATGTAAAGTTTGCACCTTTCACAGGTGTCACCTAGTTCCTAAAGGAAATAGGAAATAACTAAATTACTGCAATTCTCCAAACCTTTGTTACATGTTAACTAAAATGATTAACTCCCTTTGTCTCTAATGGGTTTAGCCAATTAAAGAATCATTTCAGGGAGATTGCCCCAAACCTTCCAAATATAGATAAGTCTATCACTCTTGTTGCATGTTAATTAAATGATTATCTGTCTCTGAAGATTTGGGAAAGCTTCCCTCTTTCTCCTGCCAGCATAAATAAACCCTCTTTTCCTGTCTTCAGCCTGGTTCCCTGTGACTTCTATTGGCTGAGCTGAGCAATGAACGCAGATTTGGGAAGTGCCCCTTCTACAGTTTTGTGGGGCTCAAGGTCTGAACGACATGCTGCTCGGTGGATTCCCGGACCCCTGAGATAAGACATTTGTGAGTCTCAGCTCTACAGCTGACAGAGACACTTTCTCTCTTGCCCCAGGCATCTACGACCCCAACAGTGGCTGGCTGTGGAGGAAAACAGGTTTAGTTGAATGTGGTGGATGTCTTGTGTGCTTGCACAGGCCTTGGTCTTGCGTCTCTGGTTCTTGGTTTTACCTTTCTTTCTTTGTGGATCCTGTTTCTTCTTCAGTGACACATAAATTCCTGCCGGAGTCTAAGTGGGAGACTTGGTTTGGGTACTCGGTGGCCATAAATTCCTGCCAAAGCTGTTTCTGGAGGGTGCAGCCCCAGGTATGGAGGAATAGCCACTGAGATTTGGTTTGGAAGGGGGCAGCTGCTGGCATTAAGGGAGGTCACTGAATTTGGTGCGTAGGTTTATTTGAGTGCTCAGTGGCACATAAATTTGTGCCAAAGCTGTTTTTGGAGGGTGTAGCCCCAGGCATATAAGAAAAGCCATTGGGACTTGGTCGCCTAGGACTTGGCTTTATTTTCTTGGTCTCCTGTATTTTTTTTGAGTATGGGTCTCATTTGGTTTCTTTTTCAGTGACACATAAAGTCCTGCCGAAGCTCTAAGTGGGAGACCACACTTGGTTTTGGTGCTCAGTGGCAGATAAATTTATGCCAAAGCTGTTTCTAGAGGGTGCAGCTGCAGGCATAGAGGAATAGCCATTGAGACTTGGTTTGGAAGGGAGCAGACCCTGGCATTAAGGGAGGTCACTGATTTTGGGTGCCTAGGTTTTTGTTGTTTGGGCACTTGATGGCAGATACATTTATGCCAAAGCTGTTCTTTGGACAGTGCAGCCCCAGGCATAGAGGAATAGCCACTGAGACTTGGTTGCCTAGGATTTGGCTTTAATTCTTGATCTTATTTTTGTTTGTGGTTTGGTTAAGTTTTGTTCTGTGTTTTGTCAAGTTATTTAAAAAAGTATTTTTTTTTAAAAAATGGGAAACATAGGTAAAGAAATCTAAGGATAAATCTTTAAATTGCATTCTTAAGCACTGAAAGGAATTTGAGTAATAACATGAGTGAGAAATGTAAGGAAATTAAGAAGGATGAACCTTTAAATCGTATTCTTAAGCAATGGTCTGTGGCGAGGATATTTAACTAAGCTGATAATGGTACCACAGAAAAATGGACAGGTTCACAGGATTTAAGAGTCTCCATTCTGTTCTGGCAATGTTGTGCTGAGGTATGTATGGAACAAACAGAACTATCTAGCTGCAAACAGGTGCTTGCTCAGGAGTCAAGCCTGAAAATTTTATCACTGTATAGGTGGTAACATCAATGTGGATATCGTCATCCAAGTGAAAGTATATAGTGGAAAGTAAAGGGAATAATGTCAGAACTGAAGAACTACACTTAAAGGGGAGTGGGAAGAAGAGAAATAACTGAAGGAACAGCTGTGAAGACAAAGAGAAGAGGGTCTCAGAAGTCAAGGGAGGAAAAAATATAGGGGGAAATAAAGAATGCTCAGCAAATCCAAATGCTTTAGAGAACAGGAGGTGACAAACTCTTAAAGAGCCAGAGAATAAATATTTTAGGCTTTTGGGTCTCTGTTACAACTACTCAAGGCTGCCACTATAGCAAGAAAGGAGAGTAAACAAATGGGCATGGCTGTATTTCAATACAATAGTATTTACAAAAACAAGTGGCATGGTGGTAGTTTGCAAACTCCTCCTATCTTAGAACAAATAAGATCAGAATTGAAAAATATTTTATCAATTTGGAAATTAAAAGGTTACTGGTAGCCTTTACTATGCCACTTCAATGCCATGGCAGGAGCTAATTAAAACTATTACCATGTAGGGCTCATTGAATGGAGAGATGGATAAATTGTAGAAGGGGCACTTCCCAAATCTGGGTTTGTCACTCGGCGCGGCCAACTGAAGTCACACTGAACCAGGCTGAAGAGGAAATGATGGTTTATTTATGCAGGTGGGAGACAGGGGCAGGTTTCCCAAATCTGTGTCTCTCAAATGTTTCTTCAATTGGTTTTTATGCAGGTTCAGTGACAAAGAGAGATAATCATTTAATTAACATGCAACAAAGGCTTATCTGTATCTGGGTGGTTTGGGGTAATCTCCCCAAAGTGATTCTTTAATTGGCTAAACCCATCAGAGACAAAGAGAGTTAATCTTTTTAGTTACCATGTAACAGTTGGAGAACTTCAGTAATTTAGTTATTTTCTGGGTTTTTTTTTTTTTTTTTTTTTTTTTCAGGAACTAGGTGACACCTGGAAAAGGTACCTCCACATATCTAGGAAGATGGATGAAAAGGCTTTATTTATATCTGAGAAGTCTGGGGACCATACCGTGCAGTATTAATGGGGAAAGCTACCATTTAAAGATCAGAACTTAATTGGAAGTATATATAACTTAATTGTTCCCTAAAATGTAATAACAGAACTGAAATGGTGTTTCTGTGGAGACTCTTTTTGTAGCTAACCTTCCTGCTGTGGTCAAGAACAGGCTGTTGTGTCCAGTCTCCCTTGAACCCCCTATACCTCATTCCCTCCAGTCTAGTCTAGGCAGAAGAGAGGCACAGCAGCTTTGTTTTGTGGTTCCCCAGGTTGGGAACCAATTGATGGATGGACTGTGAATGATTTAAGAATGCCTCCCTTTGGTTCAGACAAAGACACATTGCTTATCAGCCTCTTAGCTAAGATTAAGAATAGCAGAGAGAAAAAGACATTGATACTGCAAAGACTTATAAAAACAATCTGAGGGCTACACAGCAGTTACTAGTGAGATGTTAAGAATTACTAAAATGTATTCAAAAAATTAGTAAGAAAGTTTTCACTATTATTTCTGACATAATAGTCTTACTACAAGAAAGGGAAACCATGTGTAAATTTAATTTCAACAGAGTACGCACATGTGTTAACGCTGCAAACCACTAAAGTTTTTACTAAAGTAAAGGCTCATATCTAAGTGTACAGAAGGTGCACAGCCACCCTACCTGATTTGCTACTACTGCATCTTGTGGATCATCTGGTTCTGCAGCTGCCAATAGTGCTTGCAATGACAACAATACCGTGCGCAGAGTCATTGCTGCTGCCCTAAAATTCAAAAAGGAAAATAACCCCTGCATTAAGAGGACTCTGCGTGGCAAAGCAAAGTATTTGTTTTATGAATAGTAAAAACATAAAAAAACTACTGGAGCAAGAAGTAATCTAGATTTTACTTTAATAGTAAAGTTATGGACATTTATAATTGTATAACTGCCTATTGTATCTTTTTCTTCTTTACAATGAAGCCTTTTTATTTCTCAAGACACTTTGGGGCATCCTCAACGAGCTTTGTTTTTTTTCTTACTGTTGTGAATATTCTGTTTGTCACCTTTATTGACTGACTTACCTTCTACCCATAGCTGTAGGAATAAATTTAAAGAAAAGTGATAAACTATTAGTAACAACAGCCTATGGAACTTACTTTCAATGGCACTCCAAAAGTAAATAAGATACTATAAAGCAAATATCATTTACTTTCAAGAAAGCCTGATATCATTCAACAACATTTTTAAAAAGACTGTGCCAGTTTGGATGTATTATGTCCCCAAAATGACATGTTCTTTAATGCAATCTTGTGGGGGCCAACGTATTAGTGTTGATTAGGTTAGAATCTTTGGATTAGGCTGGTTCCATAGAGATGTGAGCCACCCAACTGTGGGTAATATCTTTGATTAGATTTTTCCCTTGGAGGTGTGGCCCCACCCATTCAGCATGGGTCTTGATTAGTTTATTGGAGCCCTATAAAAGCTCAGACAGACGGAGTTCAGGGGCTGCTGCAGCTTAGAGAGACATTCTGAAGATGGCTGTTAAAAGCAGACTTTTGCTAATGCTTTGGAAATGCTAGCCCAGAGTTTGCTCCGGAGAAGCTAAGAGAGGACAAAACTCCCCAAGGGCAACATTTGGAAGAATGCACAGGAGCTGAGAGAGGACCTGGAACACAACCCAGATCAGTAGACACCAGCCACGTGCTTCCCAGCTAACAGAGGTTTTCCAGACACAATTGGCCCTCCTTTGCTGAAGGTATACTTGTGTTGATGCCTTAATTTGGAAATTCTCATTGCCTTCAGACTAAATTTGTAACCAAATAAACCCCCTTTATGAAAGCCAATCCATTTCTGGTATTTTGCATAACAGCAGCATTAGTAAACTGTAACAAACAGGTTTTCTGATTAGTACATATTACTTACTTTGTCTTTCTAAATATTATTTCAGAGGCAAACACTGATCTAAAACTTGGACAGCTACCTATCCAGCAAAGATTCCTGCCATTTTTGCTAAAAGTTATTCAACATTTAATACTGAAATATTTATAAATATAATAAACATCACAGTGAAATATTTTAAATGTTTAAGAATATTAAACCACATGCTTGTTGTACACATTGGATGACTATACGGTATGTGAATATATTTCAATAAAATTAAATTAAAAAATAAACCATATGTTTATTTTTACCATAGAAATTATCGTTCATTCTAAATCTTTTTTTCAACTGGGTTTCTTGTCTGAACTATAGAATATAGAAAATAACTGAGTGACAATTTTCACAATTTTCCTAAAGTTGATAATATCCTAGAATCTTGTGAGAAAAGCTGAACTTGTAAGAAATGTAAATTATCAAGCCCCACAACAGATCGACTATATCAGAAACTCTGCTGGAGTTTTAACAGAGGCTTCCAATAATTGTAACACACACTGTTCTCTGAGAAATACTGCCTTAGGTTGTTACAGCGTAAGCCAACTGAGAAAGACTTTTCTAAACCAATGAATTAAAATCAGTACTACATCAGTAAGTCTGTATTTTACATATAAAAAATTATACTGTAAATGGCTTTTTATCTAAAATGCTATTAGAACAAAAATTTTATTCATCTGTTTATCCTTTTAGAGAAGCTAAAGGAATAGGAAATTGGATAGAAGCTTTTTGAGCATCCCAGTTTACAGTTTAAGCTGAATGCTAAACTAGCATTTAAAAGAGAATAGGGTTTTAAAAAGCATTTCAAACTGCTATATAGTTTTATGTAATGGAAACTTCTAATTCTGAAATAGGGCAGGGAAAGGAGAAAATGTTTCTCTAGACCAAGGTCCTACATTTCCCTAAGAGCTTACCTAAGTTATTTTCAACCAACAGTCCTAACATCTTTGGTATAGATAATCTTGTTTTAGGAGTCAAAACATAAAAGGTCAAATTTAGTCCTTAAATGTTTACTCTTGTCCTAACATTATCACTGTCATGGGGGGAAATGCTTGCTTTATTTGGAGAAAAGTACTCTAATTTGATTTTATGGTTTGGGTAATTTCAAAGAGAACATTTAAAGGCACATGTGTTTCAAAAGCTGGCTAGATACATCAGCATGAAACTGACAAATGACCACCAAAAAATTAAAAACAAAAAAACAAACAAACAAAAAAAAAAAAACAAAAAAAACCGACAAAACAAAAGCACAAGATATCACAAAGGTAGAAAATACAACCTAATACCACAATGGAATTGTCTAAACATACTAGTTTCAAAATCCATATTACTTTAAACAAAATCTTAAATAACATAATTTTAAATTAATACACCAATTATGAAATGTATCTGAATGTTGAAGAAGTATCTTCACCTAAAGAAAGTATTTTATGCTTAAGCATAAAAATAAGCTATTTCTTAGAACTGTCAAATATAAACAAACATTAAACTCAAAATAATTTTAATATGCAATGAAAACAAACTACACAAAATAAAAGTATCTAAATCTTATAAAGCTCTTAGAAAGACCTTAATAACATCATATATCTCAATGAGGCAATAAAACTTTTCTTTAAAAAGCTATAAGCTCTTCCCCTTAGAGACTCCATAAATAGTTTGCATGAATAGTTTCCACCTCCTCTATTTGCAGTGTTTTCCTATGGGGAAGTCACTCACAAACTATTACCGACTTTCTGGAGTTCTCACTTTAACAACCAGAAACTAAGAACTTAAAGTTGAACACATTAAAAAGTTTCACCTTCAAAACTGAAGAAAAAATATAAATTCAGTTCATAACAATCTCAAAGAGCAAAGATTTTACACTTGAAAATGTTCACAATAAAATGTTTTAGGGGGATTATATACCATTAAACATCAGTTGTCTGAAAAGAAATTTAAATGCAAAGTTTTTAAGAAGCCGAAAACAGAAATCAATGGTAAAACAATGACATATTAACAATTAGTTGATAAGAAAGATCATGTCAAAGCAATACATACGTACTCTTCGGACCCTAAATAAAAGACTGAAAAACTACACCATCTTTTATTTTTAAAAAGTGTATATTTTTTGAAAACTTGACATTAATTTTAAAATCTAAGTTTTGTAATGTGAAAAAGCGTACAATTGAACACACAATCTCCACTTCTATTTCATTTATTCTTCCTTTTAAAGTACTGATTAAATGCATATTGCACTGAGATTTTTAGGATTCAGCGTGTAAAATTAGCTTAAGTCTACTAAAAAGCAAATCCTAGCAGGCAAACAGGAGTACGAAATTTCAAAACGTGTTAGCAAATTTTTATTAATCAGTGGATGATGTGAATACCTAAGAAATCTATCTTTACTGAACTAACTTGGCTCGATTCTCAAATCAATAAGCATAGTTATTGTGGCTAATTAAATATTCATTCACAAGAACGCAGTAAGGCCTTTAATACGTACAATAATCATGTATATTGTTTATATTATAAACTAACTTTTCTGTTAAAGATCTCTGGAAGACCATCAATGAATAATCTATGTTTCTATTCAAAACACTGAATGTTTCTCAAAGAGACTGGCAACTTTTTCACAATATATTTTTAACTGAGATGTAATTAGAGTAAAATGCTGTATAGCTAGATGAAATTTTATATATGTATAATACACTCATGTAACTACCATATACATCAAGACACAGGATAAAATATCACTCTTGCCCTTCCCATTTACAACTTTCTCCTAGCCCCACCATTATCCTAATATCTATTACCATATATTGTTTTGGCTGGTCTTGAATTTCATAAAAAGGGAATCATACAATATATATTCTTTTGTGTCTCACTTTTGTCATTGAGCATGTCTGTGAGAATCATCAATGTTGTTTGTGTGTGTCAACAGTATGTTCTTTTTTACTGCTATGTAGTGTTCCACTGTGTCTTATACCATAATATATCCATTCTCTTGTTGATAGACATTTGGGTTATAACCAGTTTGGGCTATTATGAAGAAAACTGCTATGAATATTCTTGTACAGGTCTTTTGGTGGACATATGCACTCATTTCTCTTAGGCATATACCTAGGAGTAGAAGTGCTGGACCATATGGAAGGCATATCCTTATTTTTAATTGATATAGCACATTTTAAGTGGCTGAACCACATTCCCAACAGCAATGCATGAGAGCCATTTGCAAGTGTGTAGTGGTACCTAAATGTGACTCTAATTTGCACTTTTCTGATTAACTAATGATGCTGCACACAGAAGACTGAGCATCTAGACTTTCTCTTTAGCAAAGTGCCTAATCATGCTTTTGGAAGGTCAACATTATTGAGTGCAATATTTATGTTGCCATTTTTGCCCCAGGTAAATGGACAACCTTAGTCATAACAGTTGCCAAAGGGAAAACATTATCAGAAAACAGTTTGCACAAATGGTAAGTTGTGGAAACCACATTATATTAAGCAATAAACCACACTATATTCAGTGATTTCACTCGCCTCATGAAAAATAGTTGATAAAAATGTTTTTCTACAAAACATTCAATTATCTTCCTACATATACACCATACTCTTTCAACCAGCTGTAGGGAAATAATAAGTGGCAATACTGTTTGCAGAGAAGTCACTGGAGTTCTGTTTATTTGATTTTTAAAGGGAGGAAAAGGGGAGTTGGGTGAAGTTAGAAGAAGAAAAGGGGAGTTGGGTGAAGTTAGAAGAAGAAAAGATTGCTGCTGCAATCATCCTGGCAAGAAGTAATGTAGCTTGGACCAAAGTAGGGTGGTGGTAGTGGAGCTGTTAGTAAGATTTTGGAGACTTTACCAAAAAGATTTGCAGACAGGCTGTAGGGCACCAGAGAAAGAAGAATCAAGGATCACGACAAGGCTTTGGTCTGAGCAACTGCAAGGCTATAGTTGATAGTAACTCAGATGGGGAAGTTACTCTAAAGGAAAAGCAGATTTGGGGTTGGGGAATTTTGGTTCAGTTTTTGACATGTTTAAGTTTGAGATGCCCATTAAATACTCAAGCAGAAATGTTAAGCAGGCAGTAGGATATGTGTGTCTGGAGTTTAGGAAAGATAAATTTGTTAGTTGACAGTAGATAAATGGTAAGAAAATGAGTTCACCAAAGAAGTGAGTACAGATAGAAACGAGACGAGATCCACAGCTTAGCTCTGAGGCATTCTGATGTGCAAAGCTCCAGGAAATGAAGAGGAACGAGTTAAGGATGATGGGAATTAGAAACAGGAAGGGGAGATGTACAGAAGTCTGATATTCTGTAAGCCACGTGAAAAAGTATGATGTCTCTAATAATGCAAAAATTCATTAGTATCACTGAATGACAGAACTAAAAGGGGCCTTGGAAATAATTTTATAAATAAGAACACCAAGGCACAGAAGTTCAATAAATTGCCCAAAGTTACAAAGCAAAAGAGTGGCAGTCAGAGAAGATAGTTAAGTCTATTCTATACTGCTCAACGTATAACAGTATGGAATATAAATCAAGAAATTAGATTCCAAAAGATGATCACATGTGGGTGATTTACTCACATGTGGAATTAGTATGGAAAAGCAAAATAAAACAAAACCAGAAACTCTAGTCTGTTTATCCAGTTACCGAATAACCAAATCCCCCATACATTAAATGTTGTCATTACTGTTTTACCTTATTCTGGTTCTACTCTTTTCTTATTGAATTAAATATAATTTCAAGATTAAGTATCATGGTCCTGGCTCCATGAATTGCCACCAGTTTCTCTATTTTCTTTCCTATTTCCTTCTCTTGGAAAAGAGTAAAATCAGAGGAAAACAGGTCCCAATTTATATTCACACAATCTTTTCTAATTTTATTTATTTTTTCCTTCAATTCAAATGCCTTTTTATTCAATGCCTTGTTCCTTAGTTTTTCCACCTATAGAATCATGTGTTAAATAAATAATACCTATCTTTTGCCTATACCACCATCTTCTTCATCATTATTTGAATATGCTAGGCTCTGTTCTAAGAGAATTACACAAAATAATCCCCTCAACAGCCCTACAAGGTATGTATTATTATTATTGTTATTCCCATTTTACAAATGAGGAAACCAAGGCACATAGACTTTAGGTAACTCACTCAAGCCCACCCAACTTAATATGGTCAAGTCAGGACTTGAATGTAGTGCATTTAACTCCAGAGTAAGACCTCTTAAAATGCTATGTTAAAATCAAATCAGGAAAATCACACGAAAGCACACAAAGTGTTACGCAAATGAACATTCTCATAGAGCGAAACTCCTTGTTATCTGAGAACTTTATGCTCAATTAACATAACATCTAATATTTTTGTTATCTACATTTCATTTAAGTCAAAGCTGAATTCATTACCTCAATACTTACATTTTTAGTCTTTCACAATATCTTTCTTAGACTGCAAAGAATCAAATTTACTGGAATAACAAATGAAATCCAAGACTTTGCAAAATGTAAAGCTAGCATTTCTGACATTAGTTAACATGCCGCTATTTAAAAGCAGATTATGATCCCAATTACACACTTCCAATTACATACTTAAAAGACTTCAAAAAGTATAAAAATTATTGCCAAGAGAAAGTATAATAAATGCTTATGTTTTGAGGCAATTCCATATTTAATACTCTTTAAGTATATTCTTGTATATTCTTGTGAGAGAGGAGAGAACGTGAATTCAAAATCTCTTACCATTGATCTTTCAGGATATCCAAACAAATAGCTCCTGTGACGGAACTAATATTAGGATGCCATATTTTAGTGATAAACCGGACCTAGAATATAAATACACTTGAGTTTTTAAACAACAAAAATAAAACATACATAGCTTAAGTAGAATTAACTACAAGAAAATGAAATTCAGAGATTAAGAAACATATATGCATACTTGTAATATATTACATCATTTTGCCTAGGTGAAGGCAGGGACAGGTGTAGAAGACAAAGCATTCAATAAGCTGAATGCCATCACTGACACATTCTTTTTAAACCTTTTAATAAATGCTCCCCCTTTAAACAAATCCAGCAATTACTAGATGTCTACAATTAATGTAGTGTAATTTTAAATGCTATGAGAAATAGAAAAGAGAATAAAATCCATCTTCCAGGTAGATAAAATAATACAGAAAATTAAAGAAGAGAGTATTAAGTGACACCCTTCTTAAAGTGAGGTAGGATGTAGAACAGGTATGAAGGAAAAAGTAATAAAATAAATGCATGGAAGCATGAGTAGTACATGGATGTCAGATTGCTCCTAATTTCCTGCAAAAAATTTTTCTCTAATTCTTTTAATTTGACAAAAATTTGAATGTCTATTATTATGTGTCAGACACTGTGGCTTAGTGCTGAAGAAATTTACCCAAAATTAAAGACAAAAGAACAAAAGGCAAACCCACACAATCTGATTCCAGATTCTGAGTCTTCAATCACTTTATTTTAGCATTGAAGAATAAGAAATATAAAGTAGAAATAACTCTTTCAGATCACTATGAAATGAAATCCAATTCATCAGCTCTTACTAATGTGCTTTTGGAGTACATTTTTGCAAAAAAAAAAAAATCCTATCGTATACAGCTGATAGTCATGACAACCTGAATCCTAATTCTTTAATTTTACAATGAATTACTATGTACCAAGTACATTACAAAAATTACCTCATCATATGTGCTCCAACCATAAACTGCTTATGGAAAGAAGATAAACAGATAGCTTCCACTTCCCTGCTTGTGACTTCTTGATCTGTCTATATTACCTATTTCCTCAGTGGCTACACACTCTTTAACTCATGCAATCTGCAAAAGCACTTCAAATCAGCAATGATTTCAAAATACCTAAAACTACTGGATACATATCATTTTTTCACTCTATTTTTGTTTTCTGCAAGGAGTCTGGATTTTATTTTATTATTTTAATAGAATTACTTTCTTCTGTTATTAACATCTTACATTATTGTGGTACATTTGTTACAAATGATGAACCAATAGGGATACATTATTAACTGAAGTCCATAGTTCACATTTGGGTTCACTCTTTGTATTCTTCAGTTCCATGGGTTTTGACAAATGCATAATTGTCATGTGTCCACCATTACAGTACCATACAGAATAATTCTCAATACCCTGAACTCTATTCATCCCTCCCCTCTTGCCTGAACCCCTGGCAACTAATGATCTTTTTATTGTCTCTATAGTTTTGCCTTTTCCAGAATGTCATCTAGTTGGAATTATACAGTATGTAGCTTTTTCACACTGGCTTCTTTCAATTAGCAATACGCATTTACGTTTTCTCCATGTCTTTTCATGGCTCGATAGCTCATTTCTTTGTATCACTGAATAATACTCCATTGTATGGCTGTACTACAGTTGTTGTTTATCCATTCACCTACTGAAGGACATCTGCGTTGCTTCCTATTTTTGGCAATTATGAATACATCTGCTAAAAACATTTGTGTGCAGGTTTTTATGTCGACATAAATTTTCAACTCATTTTGGTCTAAAGACCTAGGATCATGATTGCTGGATTGTATGGTAAGCCTTGTAAGAAACTGCCAATGTGTCTTCTAAAGTGGCCGTACCATTTTGCATTCCCACCAACAATGAATGAGTACCTGTTGTTCCACATTCTTGCCAGCATTTGCTGTTGTCAGTATTTTGGATTTTAATCATATTAATGACTGTGTAGTGGTATCTCATTTTTTTTTTCCAATTGCCTAATGGCATACATATTGAGCATCTTTTTATATGCCCATTTACCATGTGTGTATCTTCTCTGGTGAAGTGTATGCTCAGATCTTTTGTCCATTTTGTAACTGGGTTGTGTGCTGCATTACTGTTGACTTTTACAAGTCCTTTATCTGATAGGTATTTTGCAAATATTTCTCCCATTCCGTGGCTCCTCTACTCCTTCATTCTTGGCTGTATTTGACACTTTTCCCCCCTTCTTATTTAAATAATCTTATCATTACTTTCAATGATTTCTACTTCTCTCCATCCACACAGCTACCACCCCACTAGAGGTGACTACCATCCTTCACCTGGGTTACTGCAGTATCCTGACTTTACTGTCTCAATTGCTTCTTCCAATCTATTTTCTACACTAAATCAAAGAAAGCTTAAGGACCTTTAATGACTTTTTATTCCCTTTACATAAAGTCCATATTTTTAACCTGGCCTTCAGCCTACCTCTCAAACCTCACTCCCTACCTTCATCCCATATCCTGCAATCCTGTTCAGCGAGTCATATTCAAAATTATTTTTGCTTCTGGGCCTTCATACATATTTGTTCTCTTAGTAACATACCTCCATGTCCTCCCCTTGGCTAGCTCCTACTCACCCTTCCTTCAAGTTACAGCTTTCACGCCCCTTCTTCCTGACCTCTTCCCATAGCACCCAGTACTTACCTATGTCACAGTACTGATCACAATTCTATAATTAATTCCTTATCTGACTGGTCTTCCCTGGGAGGGACTTTATCTATCCTGCTTACCACAACATCCTCAGTATCTAAAGGTGCCTCACATTGAGTGAATATGCAATCAACACTATGATAAATCTGTTATTACAGGGTTAAATACAGGATCCCTCCCAAATGCAGTATGGGTCAAATTAAAACATGTAAACAGGGTTTATGCACAACAATCACGTCTCTGTCCATAGCATGTTGTGACTTTAAAACAAAAGCTGAGTCAATATTTTCAGCAATATTAGAAAACAGACTTTCAAATTATCATCAAAGATTTCAGAAGATGTATGCGTTAAGCAAGTGATCTGAGGATGCATAACCATATTTCACTTTTAAAAGAAGGGTCTTCAATATAGGATTCTCTGTAGATGAAACATGAAAATAAATATAGATATGAAGGACCAAAGAAATTATTCAACCAAGTCTTACTTTGTGCTACACTCTACAGTTAGAAACAAACAACTCTGAATTTCCAGATGGCCCAGTAAAGAAATTAATTTTCAATGGGACACTCCATTATCCATTGGTACAGATAAAATAACTGCTTATAAGAAGTTTTCTGTGAGATCTACTCCTCTTTATCTCCTACTTCTCTCTTTTTTGGTGTTCTTCATCATCAACTACCCTCCTTTCACTTCTTTCCTTGTCTTTCTCAAGCCTTAATGTCACCAATTAGTACCCACTATTTTGTCCTATTATTCTATATTCAACTCACGGCCATTGTATTCTGCCATTTTCTCCCATGGTCCTACTATCCCTGTTCTTTATCAACAAAAATGCAGAATCAAAAGATTTTGGAAGGGATAATTATTAAGAGTAAAAAAAAAAAAAAAGGCATTTATTACGACCTACTTTACTTGAGCTATATTTGACTGATTACAAAATATACTGAGGTGGTTTGTAGTACTAAAACATTTATCAATAACAATTCAAGTCTTATCATATAAAACTGATACTAGCACTATTTGGGTAACTTTAGAACATTTGCTAGCTTTGAGGAGCACTCAAGGAATAAACAAAAATCTTAACACTATGCACAAAGTAGAAACTGTTACCTGACAAAAATGAAGACTATTCTGATTACCTATATTAGAACACCATCATCAGTATCCTTACCTCCTCCTGAAGGATGCATCCTACATTTCACTCTTTCTCTACTTCAACAAACATTTCACCTCCTACTTCATGATAGATAGTGTGAGTTCTTATTTCCATAGAGAACTTCCAGTTTCAAGCTTGAACTCAAGGCTATTATTATATTAAACCAGCTTTAACTCACTTACTGTACAGAAGAAAATGCTATTTTATTTTAAACATTCAAGTACAGAGGGGTAGATTCATAAAAAGTTACTAATACTGGTATTTATGCTCAATTTCACATTTAAGGTTATGTTTACAATACCAAGGAAAAAGAAAAATTCACAACCTAATCTCTAATATACAACTGGACAAATAACTGAGTTAGAGTTTTACTAATTGAATATTTTTTCCCCACTAATGGAAAACATATTCATTTACTCTAGAAATAATATTGATTGTATATAATGGCTCAAATTCCTTCTACACTACATGCAGCTGATTCAAAGACATAGTTTCTGTCTAGAAGTAAACATCTGCCCTTCTGGTCAATAACTTATTTGAGAATAATGAACAATAACAAAAATATTGTGTGTCCATGTTAAGATAAATGAATATAAGTTTTCAATCTCTTCTTGAATTTTAACTGCAGAAACTATAACCAGCTTATTTTGATACTTTTACCTAATAAAGCTTAAAATTAAACCTGAGTCTTGTATAGTAAACATACGTGAACACATGATACAGCAAGAAAATATAAACACTCTCCATTTTTTCCTTTTTATATTTACCAAACCGTAAAAATTCAGATCAATATAGTATACAAATGGAATATATTTACTACAAGTTCTTAACATTTACTGCAAAAGTTTAATGCCATAAGTGGGATATATACTATATTTAAAAGACTACTACAGTCTAATTATGACTAACCGGGTGAAGCCAGAGGGAGACAAATTTCAGTTGACTTATGGAAGACCTTTATAAATCCCGAAGCTACCTCAAGATGGAACAGCTGGAATTAGGAAGTAGTGGCCTGAAGGGCAACATTAGGTAGCAGCAAAAACATAGGTTTGAAATTAGAAAGACTCAGTTCAAAGTCTGACTTTTCAGCTCTTATGTTTAGAGTCCATTTTCCTAATTTTATTGAAAAAAAAAAGGCGGTTTAATAAGTTATTTCAGGAATTAAATTAAATAATATGTTAAAGTATCTAAAACCAAGTGTGGACTATGTGATCACTGTGGAGCTATTACATACTAAAAAGAAAAAAAAAAAAAAAAAAAAATCAAAGCTTTAGTGAGACATAATTCACCTTGGTATTTAAAATATTCCCAGAGTTCTGCTACCATCACCACAATCTAATTTTAGACCATTTTCATTACCTCAGAAAGAAATCCCGTAACCATTAGCTGTTATTCCCCAATCCTCCCCACCAACCTCTCAGCTCTAGGCAACCTCCCATCTACTCTCTTTGGATTTGCCTCTCCTAATGTTTCGTATAAACAGAATCATGCAATATGTGGCCTTTTGGGTCTGGTTTCTTTCATTTAGCATGATGCTGCTTTCAAGGTTCATCCAAGTTGTAGCACCTAATAGTTACCTTCATTCCTTCTTATAACTGAATAAAATTGCATTGTATAGATATACCATATCGTATTTACCCATTCATAAGTTGATGAACATTTTTGTTTTTTCCACTTTTGTGCTATTATGAATAGTGCTGGTAGCTGGTATGAACATTTGTGTACAGTTTTTGAGTGAATGTATGTTCTTATTTCTCTTGGGTAGATACCTAGAAGTAGAATTGCTGGGTCATAAGGTGACTCTATGTTTACCATTTTGAGCAAAATGTTTTCAAACCAGCTGCATCATTTTACATTCAACCAGCAATGTATAAGACTTCCAATTTATAAAGCAATATTTAAGTGTCAATGCTATTTTATTTTAAAATGATTTTATAGAGGGAAGTTAACAGACTACTTCAGGAAGGGCTTCTTAGGGTGTTAGCAATTGGTTAATACTAGCTGACATATACCAAGAGCTTACTCTGTGCCAGCCTCTGTTCTAAGTATTATATTTCACTGAATACCAGGAAACATCAGCTGTTCCAGACACCATTATTTTATGCACCCTTGAGAAAGAATAAAATGTCTACCAATTAAATTATGATATGCCACCTACTGTAGATGCATCTTGATTTCAGAATGTTAAAAACATGACAAGTTGTTTCAAAGAATTACTGAACTATTTGGTACTTTACATGGATTAAATTCTTTACCTTCACAATCCTGAAAGGATTTTATATGAGGAAATGGAAACACACAAAGGTTGGATAACTTGCCTAAGATCACAAAGCTAGTTAAATGGCAAAAGATTTGAACTGCGGTTGATTGCTCTTGGTAAAGTTCCTGTTTCAGAGAGTTTGTGCATCTTGCTTCTTATCATGATCAAGGAAGTAGAGGACAGTTGTCTAGCACACAGGCTATGAGAGCCTTATGCAATCTGGGTTCCATTTAACATCTAAGCCTCAGTTCCCTCATTTATTAGGGCTGTTCTAAAGACTGTTTCAGGAAAGGCACATAAAATTCTTGGTAAAAAACAAGTTAGGTGCTATCATTATTTTAATAGTAAAAATTTGTGGTTAAGAGCACTACCTCTTGCACTTTTTTTTCTTTTTTCCTCTCTCATTTCCATATTGTCAAAAGCACTTTAGGCTACAAAGACATCCTTATCTTCTAAACATTTTAAATCTTCTTTTCTGAAATTCATGGCACTCTTACAATTCAAGTACTTTAAGGACACCTACTCATTCTAATAACACAATGATAACCTAAATATATCAAATCCAGGAGGGTGACCAGGATGAGGATGGTCTAGAAAATCAAGTCATAGATTAAAAGACAGGAGGTCATCTCTAGGTGGTAGTAACTGAAAAAACCTTTTCACCTTTATACTTCACCCTATATTTTCCTCAAATTTTACAAAAAGCACAAACTACTTTTAGAATTTAATAAACAAAACAAAAAAAACGGGCTTATCAGGAAATAGATGTATATACACAACAGAGTAATAGGTAACCCAAACTGGTAAGGGCTCCAAATTCATCCTGGAACTTCCATTATCATGCCTATTCTTATATGGGAACAACAATTAGTTTGAATGAATGCTTTCTGGAAGACTCCCTCAGTGACTGCTATCATATGCTCAAAAGGTATTATCAGGAGCTGTAGAAAAAACAAAGGTGTATAAGACTGACCTCCAGGGAACAAAAGCTAATAAAAGATACAAAGCCAAAGTAATACATGTATTAGTACTGTATTTAGATTGACAGTATATAAATTGTATAAAACACTATTGAACAAATAGCCAGAAAGCACATGAAAAGATGCTCAACATCATTAGCCACCAGAGAAATCCGAATCAAAACTACAATTAGATAGCATTTCACACTCATTACAATGGCTGCTATTTTAAATAACAGAAATAACAAGTCTTGGGAGAGGAAGAAGGAAAATAGGAACACTCATTCATTGCTGGTGGCAATGTAAAATGGTGCAGCCACTATGGAAGACAGTTTGGTGGTTCCTCAGAAAGCGAAGTACAGAACGACCATATGACCTGGCAATCCCACTAGTTAAATATGCCCAAAATAATTGAAAGCAGAGACAAACAGACATTTGCACTCTGATGTTCATAGCAGCATTATTCACAATTACCAAAAACTGGAAGCAACCCAAGTGTCCATCAACTGATGAATGGATAAATAAAATGTCATATATAAATACAATGGAATATTATTCAGTTGTAAAAAGGAATGAAGTCCTGATACATGTGACAACATGGGTGAATCCTGAAGACATCATGTTAAGTGAAATGAGCCAGACACAAAAGGACAAATACTGTGTGATCTCGCTGATGTGAAACAATAAAAATAAGCAAATTCAGAGTCAGAATCTAGAATACAGATTACCAGAGGCGGGAAGAGCTAAGGCTTAAAAGTTACAGGGGACCTATTTGGAATGATGGAAATGTTTTGGTAATGAATGGTAGTGATGGCAGCACAAATTGTGAATGCAATTAACAGCACTGATAAATATATATATATCTGAATACGATTGAGAGAAGAAATGTTAGATTGTATGTATGGTAACAAAAATTAAAAAAAAAAAAAAAAATCCGTGGAACTACACTACACAAGAAGTGAGCCCTAAGTTAAACCACGGCCTTTAATCAATAGAAAAACCAAAAAAATGTGCTATCATTAATTTAACAAATGTCCCACAAGAATGCAAAGTGTTGGTGGTGGGGTGGTATATAGGAATCCTGTATTTTATGCATGATTTTTCTGTAAACCCACAATTTCGCTAATAAAGGGGGGGGGGTTGCAATTGAGAGAGTAAAGGGAGAAATAATCTGATGGGCACAGTTTAATGAAAAAGTGGTTATTTGTACCTAGATTTCAAAAGAAAACTAGAATTTTAAATGAAAGGGATGGGAGACGGACTCAAGTGAAAATGACAAAAGTGTGGAAGAATAAGCATCATCTACCAATAGCAAATAATCTAGGCTGGAAAACAGGACCTATGTTGCAGGGTAAGAGGATAGAATATTAAAGTGGAAAAAAGTCCAGAGTCAGGTGGTGATAGGTTTTAAATGCCAAGCTGAGAAGTTCAGACTTTATTAACAGGGAAAGAGAAGCATGATCAAAACTGCACTTGAGGCACATTTATGTAACAGCAGTGTAAAGAATGAATAGGAGTGGCAAAGATAGAAGGGAGACTAACAGGCAATATAGGGAAGTACTAAAGATAAATGCCTGAACTAAAGTGGTGATAGTAGTAGAAGTAGAGATAGAAATGAAGCTATTCAGCCAAAAAATGGTTAGGATAGGTTCCCTTATACATGACCCTAGAGTATCCCATTCCTTCGTTTAAAATTCATCACAGTTGTAATTATTTGTTCAACTTTTTTTTCCCTGCTAGAATGTGAGCTCCATGAAAGCAGGGACAGTATCAGTTTTATTTACTACTACATTCTCTGGCAGAGTACTCAAATAATTGTTGAAAGAACGCACAATACTCTCACCTAAAAAGCATACTTATTTGAGGCCAGGTAAGAAACTCTCTCTACTTGTATAACAGTTCTCTAAGTTTGGGAGCACTACAAGTTTCTCCAGACCCAGAATTTAAGCCACTGTAAGATACACATCCTATTCCTGTCCAGAGTTATTACTGCCTGCCTTTGAGTAAGCATGTTTTTCATTCTAAATCCAGAAGCAAAGCTCCTGCCAATACTTAAATCTTGTCCACAATAAACTTACATATGTAAACAACTCACAAAACTGTAATTTAATAAGCACTAAAGTATATATTAACTAAATGGGCCAGGAAACATATTTTAAATTTTCATACACAAAAAATAGATTTACAATACCTTAGGGGGATTAAATGGATAGGTTTCTGGTATTTTTATCTCTAGCTGGTATCTTCCTCCTAAAAAATGGGGAAAACAGAAAGTTAAGAATGAGACTCATCTCAATATTTGAAGTCAAAAATACTGATAGAACTTTCGAAAACATTTACTTTTTAATATCCAATCACAACAAATTCATTGTCTTAAAAGTTGAAATCCAAAAAGAAAATAATGAAAACACTAGTTTTTAATTTAAAAGTTACTTAAAGTATACAGAAAACTCATTTCTTACAACTATTAATTATTCAGTAAAAATTAAGCTAGAGATAGATGAATACATCAAATCCATAGATAATCTAATCCCCAAAGATTTCATTAGGAAAATTAACTAGAATAGGTACCATCTCTTTTTACTTCTTGTAGCCTAGTTTCCTCTAATGTTAGGAGTAGCTAAATAACAGGGAAAATGGGAAGGAAGAAAAAAATAAAGAAAAAAACAAAAAAGGCAAAGAGGTAGAAAGGCAAAGGACATAGGTTTTCCCTGAACAAAAAAATCTACTTTAACTTGTATTCTCAAACACAAAAAATGTCCCAAACTTTTAACATGTATACACACAGAAAAGCTGACACTTCTTGTTAAAATTTTGAAAATAAAATCCAACAGTAACGACATCACTGGGACATATGAAAAAAATTGGAATATAGACTATATGCTTTACATTAATGTAAGATTTCCAGAACATGATAACTATACTTCAGGTTAGTATATAAGTGAGTATCTTTGTTCTTAGGAAATGTCCATGGCAGTATTAAGAGTTCAGAAGCAGATGCATATAACCTACATTCAATTGCTCAGAAAACAGACTGAATACAGACAGATAGGCTAATGGGAGACAGATGGACTGACGGATGGATAGATAGCTAGAATGATTTGGCAAATGTGGCAAAGAGTTAAAATTGCATGGATCTGGGTATCTGGCAGGTGGAGGGTATGGTGGAGTCTCTGTATGGGTTTTTTTTTTTTTTTTTGTAACTGTCCTGTAAGTTCAAAAGTATTTCAAAATAAAGAGTTGAAAAAAAAATTCAACACTAAGACATAAGACAAGAGGTCACCATAAAGACAGTAAACTGTTCTCTATTTCTTTAAATGGCTATATAAAATGCAAAGCTTTACAAAGAAACAGTTTTAACTAATAATCTATACATGGAAGGCAACTTATTGGTTTGAAGTTATCTTGAACAAAAAGCAGCTAAATAGGTCTAAAAAAGTGCATTAGATGAGAGGCTAATCCTAACCCTAATGAACCTCCAATTCTAAGATTTTATGACCCATTATTATAGAATACTACCGCAAAATATGGCAAATAAAACTGTGCTATTGAAGTTTTTAGAGATGCAACTATGTTCAAGATTTGCTCCAAAATAACCAAGGGATAGATGAGATAAACACTGGCAATGAGGGTGATGAGTACATGAGGTTTATTATACTAGTTTTTGTGTATCTGTGAAACTTTTCCACAATAAAAAATAAAAAAAAAACTGTGTACTAAGGGATTATTAACTTCAAAATTCCATATACTCAGTTCTTAAAAAGTTAAAAGCAGGGGACTTCCCTAAGTATATCCTGGATTCTCTCAAATACTTCTCCACTGTTATTGGATGAGTGTGGATCTGGAAGACTAATGAAATACCAGTTCCCTTGGTACCACTTTCTTTAAGCCCCTTTCTGTTCTCTTCCTGCTGATTTTTTAAACGAAGTCCCATAGTATCTAATGCATGAGTTCAACTGGATATGCCTGAATCACAGAGCATATGGTAGCATTGAAACTTAAACAAAAGTAATCAAAACATAAAAGACAGGTAAGAAAAGGGAACCTGAGGAAATGTTGTGACTAGAGATAACAGTTTATATTCAGAGTTAAAACTGCTAGTCTCAAACATAGGTGTGATAAATTTTACCTGAGTAATATTTAGGCTCTTCTTTTTCCTTCCTAAGAATCTCATTTTTTCTGATCAAATCCCAAATTTCCTTCTCTTTAATCTTTCAAAACAGTTCCTCATTCTTAAATATCTAAGAACAACCACTTTTAGAAACAGTGGGAGAGCCACAGAGGAATTATATAAACAATGCTGGATTCTAGAGTCCCATGACTATTTCTACGCCACCTGCTATTAATATGCTGTCTTGCATTATTATTTGACTACTTTTAGTGTATACCACTGTAGCATTAACTGTAGTGTTTCATTACTAAATACAGGACAACTAAGTAAGTCTTATGATAATACATTATTCATATTATAACATTTCACACTAAAATACTTTCTGAAGAATAGCATTTACATTAAAAATCACAAATTTTTAAGTTTAACTTAATCCAAAGGCAAATGGGAAAGAGGTGAGATTTTTAAAAAATGTCGACAAAAATTCCACAAATTTAAAAGAACTCTTAAAAAATAACTCTTAAGAAAGTCTCAAGAACTAAAGGTAAAACTCTTAGAAAAATTGTTCCTTTGCCATGGAGTTAATACCTCCATGCAAAAGAAGTTAAGAAAATTGTGCTAAACAACACATGCAATATGACACCCTTTCCGTAGGTATTTTATGTCTTACTCTGTTGACTTTAAAAATTATATGAAATAGCTGCCTCTTTACTTAATGATATAAACATCCGGCATGTAAACCTTTGCCTTAGCTTTTAAGTTTGGATTAAAAAAACCCTCAAAAAATAGCAAAATCCCAATAAATATTATCAAAATATTTACCCATGTTCAAATATCACAGCAAAAGCATCTAAACGTTATGCCTTTGAATGATGGTTTTCCTAAAGTTCTCTTTGATAGTTTTATGATAAAAAAATAGAATTTAAGTTACTGTATCTCAAATACAGAAACAAAAGGCATATTAATACAAAGTTTATCAAAATATTAATGTCTCATTTTAGCAAAAATAGAAATAAACACTTATAAAATAAAAAACATGGTATATCTGACTATTCTACAAATAGATGTGCATTATCCATATTTTTTAAATATCATCTACTTATTAAGGGTTGCTAAGAAGGTAATGAACTTTCTACCTGTTTCATTTACCTCAGGATGTACCTTGTTTATAAAATCAATTTGATGGAAGAGCACTAGAATGATAATGCTCTACCCTACAGTGTCATTTAGCAATATATCTAAACAACCTAGGAAAGTAATTTAAAAATATTCATTATGCCTGCCTTCAAGAAGTTACTGTATCATTACCTCTACATAGAATGTCAGCTATTAAGACAATCACTTGATTTTTTATAAGATAACTGAATGTTTCCTCTCCATCTAATGATTGTCAAAAAGGACTAAATGAAACAGCATCCTTGAAAGCATCCAGACCAGGTCTGGCATACAGTAAGCACTCAATAAACAATATGAACAATTAAATGGTGATGACTAGCAAAGGCTCATATCCACCATAAAATAGAAAATGCTATTTTTATTATTTAAGAATTAATAGGACATGGTAAAGACATCCTGAGGGCTTTAAAAGTTTGAACAAAAATGGAAAAATATTCTAGAATATTAGCTTTTTCTGAAAAATGTTTTGCAACTGTTCGTTTTGGAATTAGAGAATCACTATGTCCAAAGGAGACATAACCACTGCTTCCAATATTCAGATAATTCCGATTTATGCAAAAGCAGAGAGCGATTAAAAGTGTAGGTTTTGAAGTAAAAGGCAATTAGGACTCAAATCCCAGCACTGCCATTTAGATACAAGTTACTTAACTTTTCTGAGCTTAAGTTTTTTCATCTGTCAAACAGTGATAGCTGTACTTACCTTGTTGTAAGGATCAAACGAGAAAATACATGTAGAGTTCTTATAAGTAAGAGGTCAATATAAATGCTATTGCTACAAATTCTGTCATATAATTTCCATTAAACAAATACCTGAATGCCTGTTACATGAAGAACCTGGTAATGCTACATAACCCAAATTTGTAACATTCATTACTGAAGGTATGATAATCGAGGAATTAAGAAGCTATAAAGCTTCTTTCTATATAGCACCACCCAATTTCATGCTCTAAGTAGCTACAGACTTAGGCTGCTAACACAAAGTTCAGTAAAGCTGCCTTTTTTTCCATATGTCTTTTCTATATGTTCCTGAATAAAGAAAATCAAATATTTGGACTACAGCTTATATGAAGATAAATGAGTGAATTAAATGCTAAATAACAAACAGGAGAAAGGGGCTTTTAAAAGAAAAATAAACACTTTATTAATCAGAATTTAAGGCCAGGTTTGTTATAGATACCTTATGGAGGGCAACTGACAGTCTACAGTAGCTTAACTTGCTACGTGTTTTATACTGTTAAGTTCCAACCTATATATTCCAATCTATATAACCTGTAAGTTGGCTGTTAAATCTATTTTGGAGAAAGGAAAAAATTAGGGATTTTCTAAGAAAAATCAGTCTAGATAAATATCTAAATTTATTATTTAAAAACTGCTGTATATCCTAAGCCAAATGAAATTAGCTTCCATGTAGTTTATAGATGCTTATGATTATTCTGATTTAAATGTTTCAGATAAGTTCTAAGATGCACAATATTTTCATATACAAAAAAGTACTTGCCTTCATATGGTGTGTCTGGAGGTCCTGCTATTTCTCCTCTTAATTCTGTAAAATTCTCATCTACAAGATCTACTTTAATTTGATTTTTGCTCGTCTTAAAAATAAACAGAAAATAAATGTTAGTTATGTCAGCAAGGAAAAAAGACTACTTTAATAAAAATTTTGAAGCCCTCATTTCAAAAACTTGATTGTCTACTCTAGTAAAAATTGTCTATACTTTTCAAAAACTCAACCAGTTTCAAGAATGTTTAAGACAAGGAAATTAGCAAATTTTAACTTCACTTTTAAAAGAAAGAACACCATTCTGAACAACAGTATAATGGCTTATTGATTGTATGTTAGGTCCAAAGTGATAAATCTATTCATCTGTAGATGAATGCTGCTATATCATACATACCTCAAAGCTAAGTGGGCTCTGTCCATATAAAAAGAAACTTCAGGGTCAATAAAAGCTATTTAAGAAATAAACTCTCACTTGAACTAAGCAGAACAATCCTAGATGGCTGGATTAACTGACTGAAATACTACACCATCTACTACAATGGGAAAGCTCTAGGCATCTAATTAATTCCCCTTTCCATGAAAATTCTCAAAGTCTACATGCCTCACTAGAATCTTACAATGCATTCTTCAACTTGTTTTTCTGCTTAGTTTACTTCAATGGCAACTATTTTTCAAACATATTTCTTATAAATTTATCCACATCTACTTACTGTGCACTTTACATTTCTCAAACTACTTTCACATCTATAATACCACTTGAATTTTTCAAAAATCCTGTGACAGTTCACTTCAGAGTCATCAGTGGCCTTGTGATTCGGAACCCAAGCAACCCCCAGGGACTGACATTAACATTCATAAGTACCTGCCTGCAAATGGGTTCTGCCCTTAAATTTTTAAACTTATACCAACAACTTGCAGATCTGCTTTCCTAACACTTCAGTAAATCCTCCATTTTTCTTATTTTTTTTAAACCTAAATCCCTAATATAGAAGTTATCTTTTCACTTTTATGTTAGGAATCCATGTTTTTACCTAATTGACACAACGTATCTACTATTAAAGAAAGCTTCACTCAAGACTTCAAGAGTAATTATTTGCTTTGGGACCGAATTTCTTAAACTGGTTTACTGGATGGAAGAGTGTAAGAATTATTGTTTTAAGGTTCTTGGCCCCCTCATCATCGCCGCCCTCCTCCCCTGCCCAAACCACCACAAAGGATAGCATTTTTACTAATTTCCTGTACTAAAGTGTTTTAGTACAGAATGTTTAACATAAAAACAAGATACAACTTTAAAACCCCAAGTTTTAGGCATTTCATAACTCCTAATTATTCTTAATTTGCCTTTTAATAAGAACACAGGATTTAAAAACCTTCTTCTCTGAATTTTAAAAATATTCTAAGTAGCCCTGGCTTATTTTACAACTTTTTAAACATTTAAGAGTAGTACATAAGAATTTCACAGTTTCCTGAAAATATTTTACCAAAAAATGAAATTTAATTATAAATATGCACTAAGGGAAACTTCTCCCTGTGGTCTAAAAAAATAATTACCACTACTGGTATTTGTAGTGAAAAATGAAACGTACAATTTTGTCCAGTATGTATTAGAATGAATAAAGTTAAAAAGAAAAATCAGAGGCATCAGTTGTTCACTGATCAATTTAAGAAGTCACAAGGCTTCCATTTCTCCCCTATGATTTCTAAGTTGAAACTAGAATATTCGGACACTGTAAATCATCAGTGCTTTCAAATTCTATGTAGCTTCCCACACTCCCCCTAACTCTCTCCTCAAAGAAGTAAATAACCCTAAAATGTTAAGATACTAAGAACCTGAGTAGACTCAAGTTTTGGGGGAGGGGAAGAGAAGACATATGAAGAGCTCCTTTCTAGGCCTGTTCCAACTGTTTCTTTGTAAAATGCAGATAACTAAAGATTAAAGGAAAATGGAAAGCTAAAAAAAAAAAAAAAAGTTTCACAGCTTAATAATTTTTCCATCAAGCAAAAATTACCCTTTGAATTCCTCAGTAGTTTAATTCAAACACCTACTTATTTCATAATCCAAAGCTCCAATCCCTACTGACCCCCAAAACGAACTTGAACTCCAATCAAAACTCAGGAACTACAAGGAAGACACTGAAAAATAGCAAAAGATGACAGCACTAGAAAAGGAATTGCCTTTAGAATCAGGCAGACATGTTAAATCCTAGTTCTGCCACTTATATGAATTCAGGTAAGCCACTTAACATTTAATTCAATTTTCTCACTGTAAAATGAAAATACTTTATCTCAGAATTAACAGAGTCTCCAGATAGAAGTAGCACAGTTATCCCTCTCCTAACCAATATTAATCATAAAATCTTTGATTTCAAAGCCCTTTATAAAGTTTACTTCCCAGTTGTTTCTATTCTGAGAATAGAAATATAAATTCTAACACTAAATAACAAAACAACATGTCATTCATTTTAATGACTACAACAACCAGGGATGCTGGCATTTTTGGTTGAAACCTTGAAGAATTGTGCTATCAATGCAATACATCTTTTGTGAAGATAGCTGCAAAAGATGTTTTCTATACTTTATTCTTCCAACTAAGGTAACCATACAATGGGTTCTCTGGTAGTCTTCATTTTACTGATGTTCCTTCCCTTGGGGTTCCAACATATTTCTAATGCTTACAAGGAAAAGAGATATATAGAAGTTATAGCTTTTAGCACATATTTTAAAAATAAACTACTTTCAGATATAACTAAAGTATGAAAGTAGCAAACAATTAATTATAAAGCTAATTAAGTAAATGATTACTGCTAATATGCAACAGAACAGAATTTAAAGCAGTTCTAGTAGATTTTCAAAGCTATCCTCAGTGGGTTGATAGCATAATAATAATTTTTAAAAAATTCTTTCAAATATTTACTGGTTTCTACTACAGAAAGTGATCTCAAGTGTTAACTGATGAACAAAACCTAACACACAGCTTACATTCTATTGGGAAAAACTAAAAATGGAAATATTTTATCATGTATGCATTAAGTGTAGTGATATTGCCATTCAACCTGTTTAAACTTACTAGCTATGTGACCTTGAGCAAGTTAATTAAACTCTCTGTGCCTCAGTTTCATCCTGTCATTTGCAGATCATAATAGTACCTACCTCATAATAGTACCTAGGTTCATGAGTAACCAGAATTAATACATTATATAGAACAATGCTTGCCAAACTGAAAATGCTTATGGCATAGTAACCATTTAATGTTACTTTGATAGTAAGTTGACTTTTGATAATGAGGCTGGAGTAGAAAATTCCCACCCAAAACAAATACTGTATAATTTTTTTTTTTTTTAAAAGGATAATTTATCACATTGGTCTCACTCTATTTATTCTGGAAAATTTCCTTTCTAAAGCAAAATTTAAATCCAAATTTCAGATAAGACAAATGTAATTCCCAATCACCCTAAAGTTACAGAATAACTCTCATACGATATAAAGAAACAATGAATTTGTTTCCTAGTCAAATCACAACTACCAAAATTTAGGGGCACTGGTCAACATTATCAGGCAAATAAATTTTAAAATCAATTCTTCCTAATTTTTTGGAAATGAGGCTTAAAGGCGTAAACTGTTGCCATTACTGTGTCATAATTTAAAATAAAAATCTTCCCCTATGTTAAGGCCCAAAAACCAATTAAAGATTTTCACCTTCCAAGCAGTTTAAAAAAAATTCTGAAGCTTGAGGCCTACCATATACAAACCTTAAGCAAGGTTTACCTGGAATCTAAGGGACTAGGAAGATAACAGAAAACTGGGACCCATGGGAACATACTTACAGTTTTAAGAAAATGTTCTAGACCAGTGCTGTCCAACAGAAATATAATGTGAGCCATTTTAATCTTCTAGTAGTCACATTACATTAAAAATAGTAAAAGCAAGCAATGAAACTAATTTAATGATACATCTTATTTAACCTAATAAAATAAAAATGTTAATTTTAACATATAATCAATATTAAAAATTCTGTGATGGTTCACATTTTTTGTACTAAGACTTCAAAGCCCAGTATGTGATATATAATTATAGTGAATTTAATTTGGACTGGCGACATTTCAAGTGCTCAAAAGCCACACGTGATAGGCAAATCCAAAGAGATAAAACGTTGACTAGTGGTTGCTGGGGAGTGGGATGGTGGGGCAGGGAAGGAAAAATGGGAAAGGCCTGCACTAAAGGGTACAGAGTTTTTTCCTGGGGTGATGAAAATGTTCTAAAATTAGATGGTGGTGGAAGATGGCTGAATAGAAGAGGCAGAGCAAACTTCTCTGTGAAAGAAACCAGAGAAAAGACAGAGAACGCCCAGGACAGCAGTTTCAGGGTGTGGACAGCCAGAGAGGGACTTCTGCAATACACGGTGCGGACATGGAGAAAAAAACTGGAGGAACTGCATCTCAAAGAATGGGATTAGTTTATTCAGCGGGGACTGCCGCCAGGGGCTGGCAACAGCGAGATGGCCGCCAAGCAAGGGGAGGTAGCAGCTCTCCACTCCCGTGCATCCATGCCAGCAATCACCTGGTAGATAATCCTCCTCAGCCACGCAGACAGGAGATCCTGGGAGGGTACCAGGGAAACAGCAGACCAGTGTTGAATGCACCTACTCTCCCTCCACAGAAGTCTGTGGCGTGCACCGGTGAGAGGTGGAGACAGGTAAGGGTGCCATGCAGAAGCACCACAAACCCCGCCCATACACCCAGAGGTTAACAGGAGGACAGAGGGCAAGGAGCAGGGCACATTTGTACTGGAGGGTGAGATGCGCACCCCACAGCCCAAGAGTGATCCATTTGGAGGCCCGGGAATCACCAGACCCATGGTGCCCTTAAGTGGACTTCCTGACGAACAACAGAGGGCCCACACCATAACCCCAGGGCTAGAAGCCATGGTGCACACGGAGAACTGGTGTATTGATTGGATTTCTACTTGGTTCGGACCCCGCCTAGCACACAGGCGAAGTTGGGGGAAAGCTGGCTTGAGAGTGAAAGGTGGCTCATGAGAGCCATCTACTGGGAAGACATGGAACGTGCACTCCAGCAAACTGTGATTTGGAGAAAAAAATATATATAGATGTTCAAATAATCCTGCATTCCCCAAAATAATGTTATCAAGACAAGCAAATGCCCCAAAGCCAAGAGAAAATCACAAAGCTTACGAAGGTCCAAGACGAGATGGACAAGCTAAAAAAACAAATTAAAAAGCCAGAAGAAACAAAGAACATGGAGCAATTAATCAAAGTACAAACAAATCTCCAAAACAACTTCAATGGGTTGGTTAAAGACATAAATGACATGAAGACGACGCAAGAAGATCATAAATAAGAATATGAAACACTAAATTAAAAAAACCAGATCTTATGGAAATAAAATATACTGTTTATCAAATTAAAAATATACTAGAGACTTAACAGCAGATTTGAAGATGGAGGAAAAAGAATAAGTGAACTAGAGGACAAAACAATTAAGTGCGAACGCACAAAAGAACAAATGGTGAAAAAAATAAAAAAATTTGAAATGGCTCTCAGGGAAATGAGGGACAACATGAAGCAAACAAATATAAGAATCACTGGTGTCCCAGAAGGAGAAAAGTAAAGGGCTAGGAAGAATATTGGAAGATATAGTTAGGGAAAACTTTCCAACCCTTTTAAATACCATAAATATGCAAATAAAAGATGCCCAGGACTTCCTCACCTGGATGGTTGCTGATGTTCTCAGAAACAATGAGGACCGGTGGTTTGATGTGCCGAATGCTCTATCATGGGACTTGCCCTTGGGAAGCTTGTTACTGAAAAGGAGAGGCTAGGCCTGCTTATAATTGTGCCCAAGAGTCTCCCCAAGTGCCTCTTTGTTGCTCAGATGTGGCCCTCTCTACTTAACACAACTCAGTGGGTTAACTCACTGCCATCCCCCCCTATATAGGATCTGACACCCAGGGGTGTAAATCCCCCTGGCAATGCGGGATATGACTCCTGGGGATGAATCTGGACCTGGCATCATGGGATTGAGAACATCTTCTTGAACAAAAGGGGGATGTGAAATGAAATGAAATAAAGTTTCGGTGGCTGAGAGATTCCAGAGCTCACTTTGGTGGGCACTCTTATGCACAATATAGATAACCCTTTTTAGGTTTTAGTGTACTGAAACAGCTAGAAGCAAATACCTGGAACTATCAAACTACAACCCCGTAGCTTGACCCTTGAAGATGTATGTATAACAATGTAGCTCACAAGGGGTGAAAATGTGATTATGAAAGCCTTGTGGATCACACTCCCCTTTATCTAGTATGGATGGATGAGTAGAAAAATGGGGATTAAAAAAAAACTAAAGGAAAAATGGGCCCAGGGGGAGACAATTTGAGTGTTCTTCTTGTACTTTTATTTTTTTTATCCTTATTTTCCCTTTTTCTGGTATAAGAAAAATGTTCAAAAAATAGATAGGGATGATGAATGAACAACTATATGATGGTAATGTGAACAACTGATTGTATACTTTGGATGATTGCATGCTGTCTGAATATATCTTAATAAAAAAATTTTTAAATTTTTAAAAAAGATAACCAGGAAACTCCAAATAGAATAAATCTAAAGAAACACACTCCGAGACATATAGTGATCAGACTGTCAAATGCTGAAGAGAAGAAGAAACTCCTGAAAGCAGCAAGAGAGAAGCAATTGAGCACATACAAGGAAAACAACATAAGACTAAGTACTGACCATTCAGCAGGCACAATGGAGGTGAGAAGGCAGTGGTATCACATATTTAAGATTCTGAAAGAGAGCAAATGGCAGCCAAGAATTCTTTATCCAGCACAGCTGTCCTTCAAAATTGAGGAACAGTTTAAAATTTTCAACAACAAACAAATGCTGAGAAAATTTGTTAACAAGAGACCTGCCCTGCAAGAAATACTAACGGGCATTCCACTGGCTGAGAAAAAAAAAAAGGAGAGAGAGGTCTGCAGTAGGGCACAGAAGTGAAGAGCATTAGTAATGGTAACTTAAAGGAAAAAAAAAGAGAAGGGGTGGGCAAGATATGACAGAAACAAAAAACACACAAAAAAACAAAGAATCAGATATTGGTTCAATAACTATCTTCACAGTAATAACTCTGAATGTGAATGGATTAAACTATCCAATTAGAAGACACAGATTGGCCGAAAGGATTAAAAAGTACGACGCATCAATATGCTGTTTATAAAACTCATCTTATACCCAGCGAAACAGAGATCGAAAGTGAAAGGATGGGAAAAAAATATTCCACGCAAGCTACACCCAAAAGAAAGAAATATCAGACAAAATAGACTTTAAATGCAAAAATGTCCTCAAATAAACAAAATAATAAATGAGATACGCAACATTACTCAGGACCCGAAGAAATTTAAAAAATTATAAGAGGATACTCTGAACAACTGTACACCAACAAACTACATAATCTAGAGGAAATGGACAATTTCTTGGAAACACATGAACAACCTAGACTGACCAGAGAAGAAATAGAGGACCTCAACAAACCAATCACAAGCAAAGAGATCCAATCAGTCATCAAAAAGCTTCCCATAAATGAATGCCCAGGCCAGATGGCTTCACAGGGGAATTCTACCAAACTTTCCAAAAAGAACTGACACGAATTCTACTTAAACTCTTTCAAAAAATTGAAGAAAATGGAACACTACCTAACTCATTTTATGAAGTTAACATCAACTCTAATACAATACCAGGTAAAGATGCTACAAGAAAGGAAAACTACAGGCCAATTTCCCTCACAAATACAGATGCAAAAATTCTCAACAAAATACTTGCAAATCGAATCCAAAGACACATTAAAAAAAATCACGCACCATCACCAACTGGGGTTCATTCCAGGCATGCAAGGATGGTTCAATATAAGAAAATCAATCAATGTAATACAACACATTAATATATCAAAAGGGAAAAATCAAATAATCATCTCAGTAGATGCTGAAAAAGCATTCAACAAAATTCAGCATCCTTTTTTGATGAAAACATTCCAAAAGGTAGGAACTGAAAGAAACGTCCTCAATATGATAAAGGGCACATATGAAAAACCCACAGCCAGCAGAGTACTCAATGGCAAGACACTGAAAGCCTTCCCTATAAGATCAGGAATGAGACAAGGATGCCCACTGCCACCACTGTTATTCAACATTGTGTTAGAAGTGCTAGCCAGAGCAATCCGGCAAGACCAAAAACTTAAAAGGCATCCAAATTGGAAAGGAAGAAGTAAAACTGTCATTATTTGCAGATGATATAATCCTACATCTGGAAAACCCTGAGAAATCGACGACACAGCTACTTGAGCTAATAAGCAAATTTAGCAAAGTAGCGGGATACAAGATTAATGCACATAAGTCAGCAATGTTCCTATACACTAGAGATGACTTAACTGGAGACACTCAAGAAAAAGATTCCATTCTCAATAGCAACTAAAAAAATCAAGTACCTAGGAATAAACTTAACCCAGGATGTAAAAGACCTATACATAGAAAACCACATAACTTTACTAAAAGAAATAGAAAGGGACCTTAAAAGATGGAAAAATATTCCTTGTTCATGGATACGAAGGCTAAATGTTGTTAAGGTATCAATTCTACACAAACTCATCTACAGATTCAATGCAATCCCAATCAAAATTCCAACAACCTACTTTACAGACTTGGAAAAGCTAGTTATCAAATTTATTTGGAAGGGAAAGATGCCTCGAATTGCTAAAGACATTCTAAAAGAGAGAAATGAAGTGGGAGGACTTACGCTCCCTGACTTTGAAGCTTATTATAAAGCCACAGTAGTCAAAATAGCATGGTACTGGTACAAAGATAGACATATTGATCAACAGAATCAAATGAAGAATTCGGAGATAGACCCCCAAATCTACGGTCGACTGATCGTTGATAAGGACCCCCAAACCACTGAACTGGGACATAACAGTCTATTCAGCAAATGCAGCTGGGAGAGCTGGATAGCCATATCTAAAAGAATGAAAGAGGACCCATATCTCACACCCTACATAAAAATTAAACTCAAAATGGTTAAAGACCTCAATATACGAGACAGTACCATAAAACTCCTAGAAGATAATGTAGGGAAACATCTTCAAGACCTTGTATTAAGAGGTCACTTCTTAGACCTTACACCCAAACCACAAGCAACAAAAGAAAAAATAGGTAAATGGAACTCCTCAAACTTAAGAGCTGCTGTACCTGAAAGGAACTTGTCAAAAAGGTGAAGAGGCAGCCAACTCAATGGGAAAAAAATATTTGGAAACCATGTATCTGACAAAAGACTGATACCTTACGTATATAAGGAAATCCTACAACTCAATGACAATAGTACAAACTGCCCAATCATAAAATGGGCAAAAGATATAAAAAGACATTTCTCTGGAGAGGAAATACAAATGGATAAAAAAAAAACACATGAAAAAATGTTCAGCTTCACTAGCTATTAGGGAGATGCAAATTAAGACCACAATGAGATATCATCTCACCAATTAGATTGGCTGTCATTAAACAAACAGGAAACTACAAATGCTGGAGAGGATGTGGAGCAATTGGAACTCTTATTCATTGTTGGTGGGACTGTATAATGGTACAGCCACTCTGGAAGACAGTCTGGCAGTTCCTTAGAAAACTAGATATACAGTTACCCTTCTATCCAGCAATTTCACTTCTCAGTATATACGTGGAAGATGTGAAAGCAGTGACACGAACAGATATTTGCACACCGACGTTCACAGTAGCATTATCCACAATTGCCAAGAGATGGAAACAATACAAATGTCCTTCAACAGATGAGTGGATAAACAAAATGTGGTATATTCACATGATGGAATACTACGTGGCAGTAAGAAGGAACGAGGTCATGAAACATATGACAACATGGATGAACCCTGAAGTCATAATGCTGAGTGAAATAAGCCAGACAGAAAAGGAGAGATATTGTATGTTACCACTAATTTGAACTCTATGAAAAATGTAAAATAAATGGTTTATATTGTAGAATGTAGGGGACCTAGCGATAGACAGCAAATAGTGAAGGGGGAACGATACTCTAATAAGAACAGATGGGTTATGTGGGTAAACTTAATGTTATGGGAATTGCTCAGGAACAACTATGGCTTGTTAATCTTGGGGGGGGGGGTATGGTAGGAACAAGTTGGTAGAAATGTAGTTATTTTAGGTTATTTGTTTTTCTTATTCCTTTGTTTGGTTGTGGTTTGTTAATTTTCTTGGGGTGTGGTAGGTGAATTGTTGCAGGCAGTGTGGTTGTTTTAGGTTATTTGCTTTTTCTTATTTCTCTGTTTCGGTTTTGTTTGAAATGTTTTTTTTATTGTTTTTTTTTTATTTTTTGATAAAGTTACGTGGTGCAATGAACAACTGTACAGTTTGGATAACTGCATGGTATGTGAATAATCTCAATAAAATTGAATTTAAAAAAAATCAAAAACTAAAAAACAAGAAAAAATACAAAGATGTCATAAGAGACAAAGAAGGACAGTATATATTAATAAAAGGGACAATTTAACAAGAATAAATAACAACCATAAATGATTATGAACCCAATCAAGGTGCTCCAAAATACATGAGACAAACACTGGCAAAACAAAAAGCAGCAAAAGATGTGTCTATAATAACAGCGGGAGACTTGAAAATACCATTCACTTCTACAGATAGAACCACCAGACCAGAGGACCAATAAGGAAATTGAGAAACTAAACAATATGATAAATGAATTACACTTAAAGACATAAATAGAGCGTTACATCCCAAATTACCAGGATATACATTCTTCTCTAGCACTCATGGAACGTTCTCAGGATAGATCATATGCTAGAGCATAAAACAAGTCTCAATAAATTTAAAAAGAATGAATCTATTCAAAGCACATTCTCTACCCATAAGGGAATGTAACTAGAAATCAATAACCACCAAAGAACCAGAACATTCACAAATATGTAGAAGTTAAAAAAACACACTCCTAACAATCAGTGGGTCAAAGAAGAAATTGCAAGAGAAACTGGTATATATCTCTAGATGAATGAAAATGAGAACACAACATATAAAAATCTATGCGATGCAGCAAAGGCGGGGCCAAGGGGGAAACTTATAGCACTCAATGCATCCATTAAAAAGGAAGAAAGCTAAAATCAAAGACCTAACTGAACAACTGAAGAAGCTAAAGAATGATCAGCAAACTAACCCTAAACCAAGCAGAAGAAAGGAAATATCAAAGATTAAAGCAGAAATAAATTATACGGAGAACAAAAAAAAAGATAATACATAAAACCAAAAGTTCATTCTTCGAGATCAACAACACTGACAAACCCTTAGCCAGACTGAAAAAGTGAGAGAGAGAGAAGATCCAAATAAATTCAGAAATGAAAGGAGGAACATTACTGTGGATTCCGAAGAAATTTTAAAAATCATTAAGAGGACGCTAAGTACAACTGTACACCAACTAACTAGGCAATTTAGAGGAAATGAGTAATTTCCTGGAAATACACAAAGAGCCTAGACAGACCTGAGAAGAAATAGAAGACCTCAACAAACCAGTCACAAGTAAAGAGATTCAACCAGTCATCACAAGGTTTCCTACAAAAAAAAGCCCAGGGCCACATGGCTTCACAGGGGAATTCTACCAAACTTTCCAAAAAGAAATAACACCATTCCTGCTCAAACTCTTTCAAGAAAATGAAGAGAAAGGAACACTACCTAATTCATTTTATGAAGCCAACATCACTCTAATACCAAAAACAGATAACGATGCTACAAGAAAGTAAAACTACAGGCCACTTTCCCTCATGAATATAGATGCAAAAATTCCCAACAAAATACCTGCAAATCGAATCCAAAGACACATTAAAAAAAAAAACAAAACAAAAAAAACATACACCATGACCAAGTGGGGTTCATCCCAGGCATACAAAGGTGGTTCAACATAAGAAAATCAATCAATGTAATACAACACATTAGCAAATCAAAAGGGAAAAATCAAATGATGATCTCAATAGATGCTGAAAAAGCATTCAACAAAATTCAGCATCCTTTTTTGATAAAAACACATCAAAATGTAGGAACTGAAGGAAACATCCTCAATATGATAAAGGGAGTACATGAAAAATCCACAGCCAGCATAGTACTCAATGGTGAGCGACTGAAAGCCTTCCTCTAAGACCAGGAATGAGACAAGGACCTGCTGTTACCACTATTACTCAACATTGCGATAGAAGTGCTAGCCAGAGCAATCCAGCAAGACAAAGAAATAAAAGGCATCCAAATTGGAAAGGAAGAAGTAAAACAGTCGTTATTTGCAAAACCCTGAGAATCAAAGACACAGCTGCTTGAGCTAATCAATTCAGCAAAGTGGTAGGATACAAGATTAATGCACATAAGTCAGTAATGTTCCTACACACTAGAAATGATCTAACTGAAGAGACACTCAAGAAAAAGATTCAATTCACAATAGCAACAAAAAAATCAAGTACCCAGCAATAAACCTCCCCAGGATTGTAAAAGACCTCTACAGAGAATATTGTATATCTTTACTAAAAGAAATAAAGACCTAAAGAAATGGAAAAATATTCTGTATTCATCGACAGGAAGACTAAATGTCGTTAAGATGTCAATCCTACCCAAACTGATCTACACATTCAACGCAATTCCAATCAAAATTCCAACAACACACTTTGCAGACAAGGAAAAGCTATCAAATTTATTTGGAAGAGAAAGGGGCCTTGAATTGCCAAAAGCATTCTAAAAAAGAAAAACCAAGTGGGAGGACTTATAATTACTGACTTTGAAGCCTACTATAAAGCCACAGAAGTCAAAACAGCATGGTACTGGCACAAAAATAGACATATTGATCAATGGAACAGAATTGAGAATTCAGAAATAGACCCCCAGATCTATGGTCAACTGATTTTTAATGAGGCATCCAAATCCACTCACCTGACACAGAACAATCTTTTAAACAAATGGGACTGGGAGAGTTGGATATCCATATTCAAAAGAATAAAAGAGGTCCCCTACCTCACACCCTACACAAAAATTTACACAAAGTGGATCAAAGACCTCAATATAAAAGACAGTACCGTAAAATGCTTAGAAGATAATGCAGGGAAACACCTTCAAGACCTAGTATTAGGAGGTCGCTTCTTAGACCTTAGAGGTAAAGAACAAGCATGAAAAAAAAACAAAAAAAAGATACATGGGAACTCCTCAAAATCAAAAGCTTTTAGCCTCAAAAGAATTTGTAAAAAAGCGGAAGAGACAGCCAATGAAATGGGAGAAAATATCTGGAAACCATACGTTCTGGTTTGCTAATGCTGCCTTTACGCAAAATAACAGAAATGAATTGGCTTTTATAAAGCGGTTTAATTGGTTACAACTTTATAGTCTGAAGGCCATGAAAATATACAAACTAAGGCATCAACACGAGTATACCTTCACCGAGGGAAGCCAACAGCATCCGAAAAACCTCTGTTAGCTGGGAAAGAATGTGGTTGGTACCTGCTGATCCCGGGTTGTGTTCCAGTTCCTCTCTCAGCTCCTGTGCATTCTTCAAAATGTTGCTGTTGGGCAAGTGTCCGCAAAGTCTGCATTTAACGGCTGTCCCCAAAATGTCACTCTCAGCTGCTCTGAGTTCCTTCTGCTTGTCAGCTCTCTTATAGGACTCCGGTGATTAAATCAGGACCCTCCCTGAATGAGTGGGGTCCATATCTCCATGGAAATAATTTAATTAAATGGTTTACCCACGGTTGATTAGGTTGCATCTCCATGGAAACAATCAAAGGATTCTACCTAATCAACCTAATCTGCCCCCACAAGATTGCATTAAAAAATATGGCTTTTGGTGGGACATAATATATCCAAACTAGTACACCAGGTATCTGATAAGACTAATATCTTGCATATACAAAGAAATCCTACAGTTCAACAGTAGTACAAACAGCCCAATCATAAAATGGGCCAAAGACATGAAAAGACACTTCTCTGAAGAAGAAATACAAATGGCTAAAATACACATGAAAAAATGTTCATCTTCACTAGCTATTAGGGAGATGAAAATCAAGACCACAATGAGGTATCACCTCACACCAACAAGAATGGCTGCCATTAAACAAACAGGAAACTACAAATGCTGGAGAGGATGTGGAGAAACTGGAACTCTTATTCATTGCTGGTGGGAATGTATAATGGTACAGCCACTCTGAAAGACAGTTTGGTGATTCCTCAGAAAACCAGATATTAAGTTACCCTACAATCTGGTAATTTCACTCCTCAGCATATACTCAGAAAATCTGAAAGCAGTGACATGAACACATATTTGCACACTAATGTTCATAGTGGCATTGTTCACAATTGTTAAGAGATGGAAACAATCCAAAGTTCTTTCAGCAGATGAGTGGATTAACAAAATGTGGTACATACATACAATGGAATACTATGCAGCAGTAAGAAGGAATGAGGTCATGAAACATGACAACATGCTGAATCCTGAAGACATAATGCTGACTGAAATAAGCCAGACACAAAAAGAGATATTGTATGTCACTACTAATGTGAACTCTGAAAATGTAAAAATGTCTTATAAAGTAGAATATAGGGGACCCAGAAATAGAGAGAAGTTAGAGAAGGGGAAATGATAATCTAATATGTACAGCTATGATAATTAGAGTGAACTTAACGGCATGGGAATGGTCAGGTGTGACTATGGTTCATTAATGGATTACTAATATCAGTGTCACACTGAAGGGAAACTTGCTCGTAAATAGTTGTTTAAAGGCATATAACCCAACAGAATAGCACCACAAACCTAAACAGGTGTTAGCATAATATACTTACAAGGTATAACACTGGTGCAGAGGGTTAACAACAGAGTGGTATTTGGAAAAACTACCCATTACATATTAAACACTATATTTAATAGGAATATCTTACCAACACTACACTAATACAAGGAATGAATAATGAGGAGCTGATAAGGACTCTGGGAAGTATTGCTATGATAATTGTTTAAAGTTGAGAGTGACGACGACTGTACAACTAAGTGAAGATAGTGTAAGAAACTGACCATTTAGCTTGGGATAGAATATTTATTAAGTGAAGTTACAAACCCACTACTTAATAAACCAAGTCCCCGACTTGAGGCATGCTCTTGTGAAACTTGGGGTTGTAAATGCAAGGCTGAGCCCTTCTGAAATTATGTCAAAGAGGCACCTCTAGGGAACCTCTTGTGTTGCTCAGATGTGGCCTTTCTCTTTCTAAGCCCAACTCAGCAAATAAATTCATTAACCTCCCCCTCAAGAGGGGCATGACTCCCAGGAATGAGCACGGCCCCAGTAGTGAGAGATTGATAATGTCTACTTGGCCAAAAGGGGGAAAAAAGAAAGGTAACAAGCTGAGGACACAGTGCCTAAAAGATCCCAAATAGAGTCAAGAGGCTATCCTGGAGGTTTCTCTTATACAAGCTCCAGCTAGACATTCCACATGGCCACAGTACGCCATGCCCTTACCAAAAGTAGTCCCCAAATACCTAGCTCCTACCTGAGATTCTATAAAAGATTCCCTCGCTAAGTTTTATCTCTCAGAAACTTAAATCCACCAGAGTGTCCCTGTGCCAGACAAGTCCTAAAACCCAGAGGCAACAAGCCTCTTCAAGAACAACAATCAGATACAGCCCTCTTCCCCATCCTGTCAACGACCCTCTTTCAATATGAACAAGTTAGACACCCCTGAAGATGGAGAAAAAGATTGAGAGGAATGGGTTGTAACAAACAAGCTAAGATTTAACAAAGATTTATGAATACTGAAACTTTATATAAATATATATAGATTTTTAGAAGCTGGGGTGTTGGAACAGCTGTAAGGAGGTAAATGACACAGTGGAACATTACCCTATAACATCCTTTGAAATTTGCTCTATAGCTACTCTTTGAATTGTGCTTTGAAAGTCTTTGCCTTTCTCTATATACCCTATATTGCATAATAAGGGAAGAACTGAAACTGTGGAACTGTAACCCACAACAGTTTTTGAAATTACCTATATAACTGCTTGTTGAGCTGTACATCGAAAGTTAACAACTCTCTGTATGTATATTTTACAATAATGGAAATAACTGAAGTTGTGGAACTGTGACCCACAATATTCTTTGAAATTTTCTTTCGAACTACTTGTTAAATCGTATTTTGAAAGTTATCAGTTACATACGTATGGAAAAGTTCACAATAAAAAAATGTATTAAAAAAAAAAAAAAGAATCATACACTACAACCAAGTGCAGTTCATTCCAGGCATGCACAAATTCTGGGTTGCTAATGCTGCTGTTGCACAAAATACCAGAAATGGATTGGCTTTTATAAAGGGGATTTATTAGTTTACAAATCTACAGTTCTGAGGCCATAAAAGTGTCCAAACTAAGGCATTAATAAGAGGATACCTTCACAGAAGAATAGCCGATGGCACCTGCTGGTCCTTTGCTCCCAGGTTGTGTTTCAAAACAGCTTTCTCCAAAACGGCTATGGGCGTCTCCTTTGCATCCTTGCTTCCTTCTCCCAGGATGCACCTCTCTAAGCATCTGGGGGACCTCTCTTAGCTTCTCTGGGGAAAACTCTGGGATTCACCTTTTAGCTTAGCATCCAAATGTTCTTCTGTCCACATCCCTGAGCAACTCTAAGCATCAGCAAGCAAACAGGTCTATGCCGGCTCTTAGTTTCTCTTAAATACTCCAGTGAACTACTCAGGACCCACCCTGAATAGACGGGCCACAACTCCATGGAAATAATTCAATCAGAGGTTCCACCCTAATCAAAGTCTAAGCAGTCTGCCCCAAAGATTGCATTAAAGAATATGGCTTTTCCAGGGGACATAATATATCTAAACCGGCACAGCAAGGGCGGTTTAACATAAGAAAATCAACCCATGCAAAACAATAATACAGTAAACAAATCGAAATGGAGAAATCAAATGATCATCTCAATACATGCTAGAAAACCATTTGACAAAACTCAGCATCCTTTTTGATAAAATCACTTCAAAAGGTAGGAATTGAAGGAAATTTTGTCAATATGATAAAGGGCATTGTGCAAGTTCGAATGTATTGTGTCTCCCAATGCCATTATCTTTGATGTAGTCTTGTGGGGCAGACGTTTTGGTGCTGATTTGATTTGCTTGGAATGTGCCCCATCCAGCTGTGGGTGATGACTCTGATGAGATATTCCCATGGAGGCATTGGCCCCAGCCATTCAGGGTGGGCCTTGATCAGTGGAGCCATATAAATGAGCTGACCCAAAGAGAAGGAAATCAGTGCAGCTGTGAGTGATGTTTTGAAGAGGAGCAACCTTGCTAGAGAGGAACGTCCTGGGAGAAAGCCATTTTGAAACCAGAACTTTGGAGAAGACGCCAGCCACGTGCCTTCCCAGCTAACAAAGGTTTTCCAGACACCATTGGCCATCCTCCAGTGAAGGAACCCGATTACTGATGTGTTACCTTGGACACTTTATGGCCTTAAGACTGTAACTGTGTAGCCAAATAAACCCCCTTTTTATAAAAGCCAATCCACCTCTGGTGTTTTGCATTCCGCAGCATTAGCAAACTAGAAAAGGCATATATGAGAAACCTGCAGCCAGCATAGCACTCAACCACGAGAGAACTGAAAGCCTTCCCCCTAAGACTGGGAATGAGATAAGAATGCCCCATGTCACCACTATTTTTCAACATTGTGCTAGAAGTTCTAGGCTGAGCAATCTGGCAAGTCAAAGAAATAAAGGCATCCAAATTGGAAAGAAAAAGTAACACTGTCATTATTTGCAGATGATATGATCGTATAGTTGGGAAATCCTGAGAAACTGATGACACAGCTACTTGAGCTAATGAACAAATTCAACAATAGGTGAGATACAAGCTTAATGCACAAAAGTCAGTAATGTTCCTATACAGTAGAAATGACCTAACTGAAAAGACACTCGAAAAAAAAATTGCATTCACAATAACAACTAAAAAGATCAACTACCGAGGAATAAACTTAACCAAGGACATAAAGGACCTCTACCCACAGAAAATTATAAAACTTTACTAAAAGAAATCAAAGAAGACCTAAATAGGTGGAAAGACATTCTCTGTTAATGGACAAGAAGCCTGAATGTTGTTAAGATATCAATTCTACCCAAATTGATCTACAGATTCAACACAATTCTAATCAAAATTCCAACAACTTACTATGCTGACTTTGAAAAACTAGTTATCAAATATATTTGCAAGGGGCCTCAAATTGCCAAAAACATTCTAAAAAATAACAAAGTGGGGGAATTTACACTTCCTGACTTTTAAAACCTACTATAAAGCCACAGTGGTCAGAACAGCATGGTAGTGGCACAAAGATAGATATATTGATCAATGGAATCAAATTGAGAGTTCAGAAACAGACCCCCAGATTTATGGTTGACTGATTTTTGATAAGGCCCCCAAATTCACTGAACTGGGACTGAACAGTCTCTTCAACAAATGGGGCTGGGAGAATTGCATATCAATATCTAAAAGAATGAAAGACCCAACTCAGCAAATAAATTCATTAACGTCCCCGCTACACTAGACACAACTCCCAGGGGAGTAAATCTCCCTGGCAACGTGGGACACAACACCCAGGTAATGAGCCTGGCCCTTGCATCAAGAGATTGAAAATGCCTTTGTGACCAAAAGGAGGAAAGGAAAGGAAACAAAATAAGGTTACAGTGGCTAAGAGATTTCAAATAGAGTTGAGAAACTATCCTTGAGGTTACTCTTATGCAAGCTCCAGCTAGATATCCCAAATGGCCACAGTATGCCAAGCCCTAATGAACAGTAGTCCCGAAATATCTAGGTCTCATATCTGAGAGTCTATAAAAGTTTCATTTATTAACTTTATCTCACAGAAACTTAAATCCACCAGAGTGTTCTTATGCCAGACAAGTCTTAAAACACAGAGGCAACAGCCTCTTTAAGAGCAACAACCAGTTGCAGCCCCTTTCCCCATTATGTCAATAGCGAGTAAGAAATATCTGAAATGGTGAAACTGTAACCCATAACATTCTTTAAAATTTGCTCTATAGCTACTCATTGAATTGTACTTTGAAAGTTATCACCTTTCTGTATATATATGTCACTATACGGAAATAACTGAAATTGTAACCCATAACAGTCTTTGAAATTTGCTAACTACTTGTTAAATTGTACTATGAAAGTTATCACTGTTACGTATATGTTAAATTCCATAATAAAACGTATTAAAAAAAAATGAAAAAGGACCCCTACCTCACACCCTATACAAAAATTAACTCTATGTGGATCAAAGACCTCAATATAAGAGAAAGTACCATAAAACTCCTATAAAATAATGTAGGGAAACATCTTCAAAACCTAGTATCAGGAGGTGGCTTCATAGACCTTACACCCAAAGCATAAGCAATGAAAAAAAAAAAAAGGTTAAATGGGAACGCCTCAAAATCAAAAGCTTCTGTGCCTCAGAGGAATTTGTCAAAAAGGCAAGAGGCAGCCATCTCACGGGAGAAAATATTTGGAAACCATGTATCTGATAAGAGACTAATATCCAACTTGTATAAAGAAATCCTACAACTTAACAACAATAGTACAAACAGCCCAATTATAAAACAGGCAAAATATATGAAAGACAATTTTCCACAGAGGAAATACAAATGGCTAAATCAAAACCACAATGAGGCAAATCAAATCCACAATGAGGTATCATCTCACACCAATAAGAGTGGCTGCCATTAAACAAACAGCAAACAACAAATGCTGGAGAGGATGTGGAGAAATTGGAACTTTTATTCATTGCTGGTGGGAATGTATGATGGTACAACCACTCTGGAAGACAGTCTGGCAGTTCCTCAGAAAACTAGGTATCAGGTTACCCTACGATCTAGCAATTCCACTTCTCAGTAAATACCCAGAAGACCTGAAAGCAGTGACACAACAGACATTTGCACACTGATGTTCACAGCAGCATTGTTCACAATTGCCAAGATAGAAACAATCAAGTGTCCTTCAACAGATGAGTGGATAACCAAAATGTGGTACATACATACGATGGAATACTATGCAGCAGTAAGAAGGAATGATGTCCTGAAACATATGGCAACATGGATGATCCTTGAAGAAATAATGCTGGGTGAAATAAGTCAGACGTGTTATCACTAATATGAACTCCCTGAACAATGTAAAATCAGCATCTTATAACGAAGCTAGTGAAGGAGGAATGATTACCTAATATGTACAAACATGTTAATGAAGGTGAACTTAAAGGTATGTATTCCAGTTTGCTAATGCTGCTATCATGCAAAATACCAGAAATGGATTGGTTTTTATAAAGGGGGTTTATTTGATACAAATTTACAGTCTAAAGGCCATAAAAGTGTCCAAATTAAGGCATCAACACAAGTAAACCTTCAAGAAGGAAGGCCAATGGCGTCCGGGAAACCTCCATTAGCTGAGAAGTCATGTGGCTGGCATCTCCTGATCCCGAATTGTGTTCTAGCTCCTCTCTCAGCTCCCGTGCATTTTTCAAAATGTTGCTCTTGGGGTGTTTTGTTCTCTCTCAGCTTCTCTGGAGCAAACACTGGGCTAGCATCACCAAAGTGTTAGCAAAAGTCTACTTTTGACAGCTGTCTCCAAAATGTCTCACTGAGCTGCTCTAAGAAATGTCATTCTCAGCTGCTCTGATCTCCTTCTGTCTGTGAACTCTTTTATAGGACTCCAGTGATTTAATTAAGACCCACCCTGAATGGGTGGCGTAACACCTTCATGGAAATTATCCAATCAAAGGTCTTGCCTGCAGTTGATTGAGTCATATCTCAATGGAAACACTCAATCAATAGGTTCCAACCTAATCAACACTAATATGTCTGCCTCCACAAGACTGCATTCAAGAACATGGTGTTTTGGGGGACATAATACATCCAAACCAGTACAGTATGGGAATGGACAGAGGTGATGGTAGTTAATGGGATTACTGGTATCAGTGCCACACCGAAGGCAAACATGATAGAAAGGGGTTGTTCAAATGTCTGTATCCCACAGATTAGCACTACAAATATAAATAAGTACTTGCATGATCTACTTCTGTGTATGACACTGGTACAAAGAACTAGTTAACAAAAGAATGTTCTATGGGAAAAATTGCCTATTGCATATTATAGACTATATTTAATAGGAATACCTTACCAGTACCACACTAATACTAGGGATAAACAGGGGCTGATAAGAGCTTTGGGGTGTTTTGGGTTATGATAATTGTTTAAAATTTGAGTGATGATGACTGTACAACTAAGTCAAGATAATGTGAGACACTGATTGTTTATCTTGGATAAAATATATTTTATGTGAAATTAGGAACCCCCCACTTAATAAATCAAGCCATCAATCTTGAGGCTTACTCTAGCGAAACTTATGGCTGTAAAGGGAAAGCTAAGCCTACCTATAATTATGCCTAAGAGTACTCTCCAGAGAACCTCTTTTGTTACTCAGATGTGGCCTTTCTCTCTCTAAGCCCAACTCGGCAAATAAATTCATTATCCTCCTCCCTACATGGGACATGACTCCTAGTGTTTGAATCTCCCTCGCAATGTGGAACACGACTCCATTTGTGACAAGAACTAGATAAAGGTAGGGAAATGAGGAAAGGAGAGGACATAGGAACATAGTTTGCATATACTAGTGGAGTTGGTATCAAAGCAGACTAGACTGTTATAGGATGTTAAATTTTAAGACCCATGGTAACTACAAAGAAAATATCAGAGAATATGCAAGCTCATATAGACAGAAATTAGAATAAAAGCTGTCAGAGGCAGGGGTAATGGGGACTTAATGTAAAATGTATGTAGGATTTGTCTGGGGAAATGGGAAAGTTTAGTAAATGAAGGTGCTGAGGGTACTGCAATACAGTTAATATGATTAATCCCACTGAATGGTACACTTGGAGTGACTGAGATGGTAAAGTTTATGCTGCATATATTCCCACACTGTTATAAATAAATAAATAAATAAATAAATAAATAAATAAATAAGCAAGCAAGCACAACTAAAGAAAATACCAATTAAAGGAAACACATGCTCCTGGATGGGATACAACAAGGGAAGAGAGAAGGATCAAAAAGACATTATGGGAACATATGAAAAAAATTAGAATACAGATTGTAAGCTTTATATCAATGTTAAATTTCTTGGGCTTGACAACTGCACTTAAGGTGGAAACATAAGTGAATGTCCTTGTTCTTAGGAAAGGTACATGGCAAGACTAAGGGTTCAAGGAGGAGCATGAGGAACCTACAATCAAGTGCTCAGAAAATGGAATGATAGACGGATGGATAGATACAGCAAGCGTGGCAAAATATTAAAACTGGTGGATCTGGGTATCTGGGACTGTTGTAGTTCTTTGTATGGAG